>NW_008653262.1:0-16725 GCF_000695815.1 Acanthisitta chloris
TTGTACAGTTTTGCATGCCTTGATGACTTTGCGTCTATCTTCTACCATTAGTGAAGATTCTTTCTTATCTGTACTATGCAATCCTTGCTATTTTGCTAATTAAGTTGGAATAGTGCTATTAGTGAAGTTATTCTTTATGTTTTCAGCTTTCATGGTTCATCTCCTGCCTTCAATCTACTTCTCGGTATCACAACCACGCCTTTCCCCCACAGCAAGCCATCCAGGCCAGCCAATGTCGAAACAAACATTAAAGGTCCCTTACACGTGGCCTACATTATTTAAGTAAGAAACTTCACAGAAAATTCATTCCAGTACCAGGGACATTGCAATTGGTCAAGGGCACCTTGTGCTGTGGTTTGTCTCTAATTCTATGCCTGACAGTCTCTTTCTGACCCTTAATCCAGTCAGAAAACTATACTGGGTGCTGCTTTCGATCTCACCCAGATATATGACTGATTCACTGCTGGCACACATCCTAGATTCAGATTCCTGCCTTACTAGCTGTACTGTAAACTGGAAATCAGCTTTCCTAAACCCAAGGACCAGTAACATGAATATTTTAGCTTGAGTGAGCTAACTTCTGCCCAAGTATTTGGATGAAGTCTCATGTGCCCTTTTCTATATTACTTCAAAGTTCTGTATTTAGTCCTAAGAACATCATGCTTGAAACAGGCTTTTACAGGCATAAATAGGCAAGAAAATAGCTAAGAATAGTCAGAAAAAAACATTCAGAAATTTTAATTGAACTGTCAGATATGCTCAGAGGAAGAGGTTTATATGAAGAATCTATGTGGAATTCTCATCCCTTAATTCTTGTGCCTGGCTTTTTAATTCTGCATGGACTTGGGAATGTCTCCCTACATGGTCCTATCTCTGCAGATTCTGCTTCCTTTTATCCCACTCTTCCATCTCCTTTCTCCTCAGTTCACTGGCACATCATCTAGGATGCTAGAGCTCAGCACAGAATGATGATTGAACATCTGGATGTGAGGCCAAATGCTGCATGAATCACTCAGCTGAAGATGTGGGGGAATTTTGCAGTGCAGATTTCTCACCATTTGCTGCTTTGCCATTCTCTGCAGGGTAGATTAGCCTATGCTGAGCTCTGTGCTACTGTAGGAGAAATGAACCAGAGCTACTTGAGTTGATGCAGCACCACAATATAGGCATTGATATGTGTTTATGTATACATTTAGACATTTATATAGGGAAATACTCTGCTTTCCTGACCTACAGCATAAGAGAGTACAAATACCTTACTGCTAAATGTGATGGCTTTAATTGCCTTTCATTTATCCCTCATTACCAACATATGTTTTCAGTGGAGAAAAATAGTTGGGGATGGAGCAGGGCGTTGAGTGCGTTTTATATGTTGGCAAAGATTTAGTGTTAAGGAAATATTAGCACATGAGAATCAGTCATAATCACTGTGCTGTGTTTTTAAAGCATTAAAAATAGATCAATTTTGGCTGCTTTGAGTGATGGAATTTTGAAAAGTGAGTAAAGAAAAATAATGTTGTTGTAAAATTCTCAATCACTGTGGGGTGTTTAAATTCTGACATATCATGGTTTCATGGTAAAGGGCTGCAGAGATAGATTGTTGTAGGTGAAAGTTGCACTCACAAATGACCATGAGATTAGATTGTTGTAGGTGAAAGTTGCACTCACAAATGACCATGAGATCTGATCCTACAAACAGGTTCAGTTGAGGGGAATCTTTGTGCCCAAATAAAATTCCAGGAACTTCTCTGAAGCCTGTGTAGTACTATGGCAGGAGTAAGAGAGAATATCTGCAGGATGACGGCTTGCATCCCTGTCAGTGACAGCTTTTACAAACTTTTTATTTCCTTTCAGATTGTTCAAGAAATTAGCAACATAGTCCCTCCTGCTTTGTGATCTTTAATTAGCAGAATACAGTCTACTGCTACTAAAACAGCTCGCTCTGAGTTTATCTGTTTTCTGGCAGTTTAGAAGTGCTTTCATCTGATATGCCAGAATAAAGCAGGATATGCTAAAATAAGTGAAATCAATACCAGCAGCTGGTTCTGAATTCTCCATTGACATTGACACACTGTTTGTAATAAGTATGTATATCTACCCTCTTAATGTTCCTAAAAAGAGGAGAAAAAATACTAGATTGATGTTGGTTTGGAGTTTTTTGGTTTGGTTTTTGTTGGGGTTTTTTGTTTGATTTTTTGGGGTTTTTTTTGTTTTTAATTTAACCAAAGGACTATTCTGCTATTGGTGCTCAGATTTTAGTTGCGTGAAGTACATAGACATTAACTGTATTTAGTGCAATGAACTGCACTTTGGAAGGCAAATTCTTGTCTGCATGATGTAAAAGCTCTACTAAATGAAAGTGTATCTCACTGAACTGTGCTAAGGTACATCTAAGTAAAAGGAATCAGCTTTATCAGATTGATTTGTATTAGTGGAATTAAATTTAATTGTCAGTATGGCTTATAGAGAACCAGTATGTTTGAAAAAAATCTTTTGCATGACCTTTTGTTATTCTTCATGCTAAAGAGAAGAATGATGGACATGAGCCTCATGTATGTTTGGCAGTTTGCACATGGAAACATCTCCTTTTTATATTTAAACCTTGGCTTAAAGAATGGATAGAAAAAGTAAGCTAATTCAGAGTGTCTGCCTTAAAAGACAGTACGAAGGAATTATTTTCTTGAATGTGAGAAACTGTAACAAATATTAAATAGTAAAAAAAAAAAGTAACCAACCAAACAAAATAACCCAACCAAAAAATAAAAAAAGCCATAGCAATAGATTGTCATTTCAAAGCCATTGATAATGATATACATGAGGACGAAGCCTTAGATTTAAACAGGAGCAAGATAATTAACTGAAATCTAACACAGAACTCCGTATGCAATTTTAAAATTGCAGTGTTATCAAGCACACTGCGCTAAGAGAATTTAAGCAAGTTTGCGACAGCTTAGTCTCCTGGCCAGATGCTGAGGGCTGCAAGGCTTCTGAGGCTGCCTGGGGACTCCAGAGCTTCCAACGCCTTAGAATTCTACACTGTATTACGGCTGTGTTTCTGCTGGGTCCTTGTTGCCTCTCACTTGGTAATTGGTACTTCCTTAGTATTTACTTTCACAGTAGGAAAAAAAAAAGGAAAACTAGGTATAAAATTTTTCAGAGAAATTTCCAGAGGATGGTGTAATGAGACTGAAACACAGTAAGCCATGATATAAACCATCAGATGACATTTAGGGTTCTCATTATAGAAAAGTATTGTTTAGGCATTTTTTCCCTTTTTCCCACCTGTTTAGCTCAGCAACAACAGCAGCATAGAGAAAAGCAAGGAAATTGGTTTTTGCTTTGTTATGCAATAGGTCTGGATTATTGTCAAGACTGTTGTTGAACACATTGACTCAGACTGAATCTTCTGAAGATCCTGTTCTTTGCTCTTTCAAAACAGCACCTTAGCACTTCTTCATTCTTTGTTCATGGTAGACTGGATTTTCCCCTGTTTCCTATTGTTACTCTGCGGGTTCCTTCATTGATGAACATGGTGCTACCCACAAAGACTTTTGACATGTTTGTAAAGGTGATAGGGTCAAATTTCTCTGAGCAATTCCCACTGATTGGAGTTGTCTTTCAAAAAATTGTTGGGACAATTTGTCCAGATGGAAATAAGAATGAGTGAGCTGTGGCTTGATTTGTGGCAATTGTAATTCTGCTGCTTTCTGAGATTACATTTCTTAGCCAAACTGTATTTTTGTTACCTTTTTTCCCTCCTTCTCCTTTTCTCTTTACTCATTCTTCTTTCTTTTGCTACATAGATGAAAGAAACAGAAAGAAAACTAAATAATGCCATGGGGTTGACTATCACACTATAAAATCTGCAAAAAACATTATTAAGCATTTTGTATTTAATTTCAAACTTACATCCACTAAAAGAATTAATTTTCTGATGTTGAATTATATATGAAATAAAACATATGGACCTGTCCCTGAGTTTATCTACATGAGACATAAATGGATTTAAATTCATCAAATACAAACACAGCATTCATTTTTGTTAATACCATACAACATCCACAACAGCCATGTGGGCAATAAGAGATTTCTTGAGCTGTTCATTTGCCTGCCATCCTGATGACATGGTAGAGGCTGATTGCAGCAATGAATCAAAAAGGTCAGTCTAGCTGTGTTCTTGGGACAGTAGTATTTGATTAAAGACATTTCAAAGTGTAGTTGTACAAGGGGACGGCTTGTTTCGAATCTGTACTGGATTCTTTGGGGCAGCTTTTATGGTGCCTCTGAGATTTGCTTGATTTGACCTATATGCAGATGGTGGTCAGTGTTCCAAAGAAAATCCCCTATTTCCTTTTGAGGTATAGTGATTGAATAAAAGCAAAAGTAGCATCATATTGGAATCCTTTAGATGCAACTACAAGGAAGGCACTTACCTTATTATTATTTTTTCAAAATAATTCCATAGGTTTAGATGATCTTTCTCAAATCAACTATTTTGCTGAAATTATGGGGTGAAAATATATTTTTTCCCCTGATTTGAGTTCTTGCACCCTCTTAGGTAAACAGGGAAAATTGAACCAGGACTCTTGTGCACTTTGACACCAGAATTTGTGTTTCGTTAGCATGGATCAAGATGAAACAGCTGGTAGAACATTGTGGCTGTGTGTTTATGAAGAACTTGCATATCATGCAAGGAACAAGATTTTTTTTGATGGTGCATAAAAGTGTAAGATGAACTTGTAGCTTCAACCAGACAGGTGTTTTGGGGCCAGAGGCTCAGTGTTTGTGCAGAGAGTGTTCCATGTCTCTGCTTCCCCATGGAGCTGTGGTGGCTTCAGGATGCGCAGCTGCAAGCTTATCTTCAAGTCTGTTTCTGCAGCACACCAACATGGCCAGCAAAGCACAGCCTTGGAAAAACCCCTTAACAAGCAGCTGGCAGAGCCAGGATCACTCAGCCTGTAACAAGTGGGGTGCAGCCTCCACACTCTGTGGGCTGACAAATATAGGTTTTTCAGACTCCTAAAGAGGGAACAAACTGGTACTTCCTCCAGAGCAGCAACACTGAGTTTCCACCCCGTGCTGTGTACTAAACATGCTATTCTGAGAGATGTGTTTGTTTGCAAAGCAAGGGGGAAAAAGAAGCACCCTGAAACTGCTGAGCATACATAATGCTACATATTGCAAAAACCTCTGATAACATCCAGAGATGGAGATTCCATGGCTGCATTGTTTGGTGGTGAGAACTGAGACAAGGTTTTACAAAAAACCTTGCTATTATCAGGAAGGGTTACCTGCAGTTCACTTATCAGCAAGAATATTTACTTGTATTAGTGTTCTCTGCTTATCAGTAACAGCACCAACATGGGCTTATGTTCAGCAAACACTGTATTAAGTTTAAAAAAACCCAGAGAAATATTTATAAATGCCAGTACATTTTGTTAAATTCCTGATTTGTTTTACCTGACATTTTCTTAGTTTTCCTAAGTATCCTATCTGACTGGTAGAAAGCCTACTTATTTTTAGCAAATTTACTGTGTAAATTGAAAAAAAAATAATTTTTTTTCAGGATTAGAAGCTACAGGAACTGATATTTAAACAGCTTCAGATACCTCCAATGCACAAAGCAGGGTATTATTTGCAACTGTTCTGTGATCTTAAATATGAGAGTTTGTTTACACATGAGAGATCATTCTTAGGTAATATTAGAAAACGCTTTGCTTCATAAAATACAGCTCCAGCAGAGAAGCATTTTTTAAAAAAGCTTCCGTAATCATCATGCACCTCTTAATTTCTACACAGGCAGTATTTAGGATGCAATTGCTTGCATTTTGGACCCAGTTATCACAGCTGCCTACTTTTTTATGGAAAGACATAAAGAAATTTTTTTCTAGGAACAGCATGTGAATACCACTTTAAAATTTTTAACCCTCTCATTAGAAATTTCCAGTGTGTGACAAATAAATTTCCATGATTTTTTCTAATGAAGCTGGAATTTGAGCTGTTTTATACTACCGTACTGCAACTCAATTTAAGAATATCAGGCTTCAGTTTAAAATTTAATGCAGTCCATATAATTTTACAAACATGGGCTAAGCATGCAGTTTATTTGCAAATCATTGGAAAAAAAAACTGTCAGGGAAAGAATGTAGGAGAGCTTGTGAGCAACCGTATTCTGCCAAGGTGATGTCAGTAAGATGTCAGCTGTGTCATGCTTCTTCAAAAGCTTCCACATCACCATTTGACTCACTTATAAACCAGTGCTACTTTCACCTTGTAATCAGGCCATTTGTTTTTTAGTTACCTGATGCAGATAGCTCTCTGCTGGTTATTTTTAGCTACTATCTTGATGCAGAGTGTTGAAAAATAAAAAACCCCAAACATCTATTTCCTGAGCGGAACCTCTTGCTAAAAGAACCCTTGCATATTGGAGAGTCATCAGAATATAAGCCCATGCTACATTTCAGTCAGCCTGCAGCAGTTGAATGTGTCCATCAGCTCCTAAATGCAGAATGTAGTGTAGTGACAGGGGGTGAAGATAAGGGACAAGTACTCAATGCCTTCTTTGACTATGTCTCTATTGTCAAGACTGGTTGTCCTCAGGATACCCAGCTCCTAAAGCTGGAAGTTGGTGATGGGGAAATGAGTGAAGCCCCCGTAATCCAGGAGGAGTTGATGGATGACTTGCTAAGCCAGTTGAATGCTCAGAAGTCCATGGGTCTTGATGAGATCCATGCCAGGGTAATGAAGGAACTGTCAAAAGAACTCACTAAATCACTTACAGTCATCTACCAGCAGTCCTGGATAACTGGAGAAGTTCCAACAGTCTGGAAATTAGCATAAGTGACACTCTTCTATAAGAAGGGTCAGAAAGAGGAGCCAGGGAACTACAAGCCTGTAAGTGTAACCTCAGTTCTGAGTAAGGTCATGGAGGGGATCATCCTGAGTGCCATCACACAGCACACGCAGGGCAACTGGGGGATCAAGCCCAACCAACATGGATTTATGAAAGGAAGGTCCTGCTTGACCAACCTCATCTCCTATGACAAAGTGCCGCTCTTAGTGGATGTGATCTGTCTGGACATCAGCAAGGCATTTGACACTGTCTCTTACAGCATACTTCTAGAAAAACTGGGTGCTCAAGGCTTGGATGGGTAGACTCTTCAGTGGGCAAAAAACTGGCTGGATAGCTGGGCCCAGAGAGTTGTGCTTAATGGAGCTAAATCCAATTGGTGGTTGGTCATGAGCGGTTTTCCTCAGGGCTCAGTATTGGGGCCAGTCCATCTTTATTGATGATCTGGACACGGGGATTGAGTGCATCCTAAGTAAATCTGCAGACAACACTAAGTTGAGTGAGAGTGTTGATCTGCCTGAGGGTAGGAAAGCTCTACAGAGAGACCTGAACCAACTTGATTAAATGGGCCAAGGACAGTTGCATGAGGTTCAGTAGGTGAAGTGCTGGGTCCTGTACTTGGGACACAACAACCTCATACAGTGCTACAGGCTGGGGGAAGAGTGGCCCAAGACTCAGTCATTGGAAAGGGACTTGGGAGTGTTGGTTGACAGGTGGCTCAATGTGAAACGACAGTGTGCACAGGTATCAAGAATAGTGTGGCCAGCAGGATGAGGGAAGAGATCATCCCCCTGTACTTGGCATTGGTGAGATTACACCTGGAGTACTGTGTTCAGTTTTGGGCCCCTCACTTTAGAAAGGACATTGAGGTGCTGGAGAGAGGCCAGCAAAGGGCTATGATTCTCTAGAAAACATGCTATATGAGGAATGGCTGAGGCAATTTGGTTTGTTTAGTCTTCTGACGACAAGGCTTAGGGGTCACCTCATTGCTCTCTACAACTACTTACAAAGGGAGTTGTAGAGATGTGGGGGATGGTCTCTTCTGCCGTGCCTGCAGTGAGAGGACTAGAGGGAACAGTCATAAGCTGAGACAGGGGACATTCAGATTAGATGTTAGGAAAGCTTTTTTCACTGCTAGTGTGGTCAGGCACTGGAATAGGTTGCCCAGGGAGGTGGTGGAGACACCTTCCCTGTAAGTGTTTAAGTGGCATCTGGATCTGGCACTGGAGGATATGGTTTAGAATTTAGGGGCTACAGCAGAGTGGCAGGCTAATGGTTGGACTCGATGATCCTAGAGGTCTCCTCCAACCTGGATGATTCTATGATTTTACGATTGTCTAAGCACTGTCCTGGCAACTGTAATCCTCTTATTGTACTTTGTGACCTGACACCAATGTCCTCAAAAGCCTTGTAAAAATTATTTTATATTACTAAGTTTTCTTTCTATGCTGCAAATCTGAAATTTTTACCTTTTTAGCCTATGCTTAATATATTTCAATCACTCCGTACTACCATTTGCGTGATGGTATAATGCAGAGCACATCTGAAATCAATGGTTGCTTTGTGAAGGCTTAGAGAAAAAAAAGTAATGCTTTGGGATGCCTGCAGAGTGACTGTATTTGAATGCACTTTGCCCTTTTCAGAATAAATTAAAGAAAGAAAATATTTGCTGATGCGTTGTTTTAGAATTCTTGTAAATTCTCATCTTAGGCAGATCTTTAGAGACTGTTTAACTAGTAGCAGGTGCAAGACATATTAGCAGTGAAAGTAAAGTTTCTTGGTAAATGTTATTGTGGGTACTGGCTAAAATAAACACTGCATGGTCAGACTGGAGCTCTAAGTGTGGTTTTCTTCCTTGGATATGCACTGCCAGTGGGGATCTGCACAAAATGCTGGGAGAGAGAATGACTGGGAGAGGTGGCACATACTGGCCAAAGGGATATTCCATATGACAGGACATCATGCCGTGTATATAAACTGGGGGAGTCAAGTGGAAGGGGACTGATAGCTTTTGAGGAATGGGCTGGGCATCGGTCAATGAGTGGTGAGCAATTGTATTGTGCATCACTTGTTTCTTTTATGTTCTGTTGCTCTCTCTTATTATCATCATTATTAATATCATCATCAACAACATCATCCTATTTAGTATTATTATTATACTTTTTCAGTTATGAAATTGTTCTTCTCTCAACACACAAGGTTTGCCTTTTCTTTCCAATTCTCCTCCCCACTGAGAGAACAGGTAGGAGAAGTGAACGAATGGTACTTAGCTGCCAGCTGCAATTAAACCACGACACAGACACAGCATACCACGAAGGTATTTGCAATGCTGATTAGAGCAGAGCATTTACTTCATAAGTGTTTCAGAATAGACAACTGTTCATACATCCAAGTATGACCTTTACTTCTTTGGTGCAGAAATAAAGTTATAATTTGTGTTCTGCTTAACATGATCCACAGTAACTTTCAGATTCTATTCCGCAGAAATAAAACTAGCCAGAGTGCAGTAGCTGTGGAGCATGTTTTGCATTTGCTGTCCATGTATTACATAACACTGTGTAATTTAAATAGTGTCAAAGGTTTCAAGTACTTTTATAAACCAAACCTATGAACTCATGAAATAGTGAAATCAGGTTTATCTGATGTAGTCTGTTGTCCAGAAAAGTATCTTGGTTTTGTTGTTTAATTCTTCATGAGCAGAATATTTTATCCCATCTCATTATTTGTTTAGTTTCTGACTTTGGTGCAATGTTAGTATATACCCAGTCATCTCAAATTTCCTTATATATTCCAAGACATTATGAAAAAAGCTGTCAACAGACTAAGTTCCAAGGTAAATTTTTCAGAACTCTTAGATGAAACCTTATAAGGAATTAAAGTGCCCTTCAAATATGGTTCAACATCTGCCTTGGTTATTAATGGAGTATAAAGTATTATTTTTATCTCATTTAATAGAAGCCTGGGATAAAGGAGTTTCAATTCAAATTTACCACAGTATGAAGCTGGGAAAAAAAGTACATTAAATGTCAGTTAAAATTCATAATGTTATCAACATCTGAGATATCCTCTGAAGAAGTAGGACAGTATTTAGTGAGAACAAGGGGAGAAAATTGTATCTTGCCAATAATAATTGGCTATGCAAGAAACAGGATGAGGAATAACTGGCTGTTTGCCAGATCTCCATGGAAAGATCTTGTGTGTGTTGTGAATGATAAACTGAGCATGAGTCAACAATTTTGTCCCATGGCACAAAAGGCTGGCATGGTGTTGGCTTGTACATAAAGTAGCTTAGTCTTAAGGACACATAAAGTCCTTCTGCTGTAGTCCTGTACTGTGATGAAGTGCTGTCAAAGGTGCTGTGCCCCATAACTTAAGAGATACATTAGCAAAATGGAGTGATCAAGGAGACTTGCAAAAATCTTAAGCATAAAATATTTCCAGAAAGGCTGAAAAATCTAGCACTGTTCATTTAAAAGAATACCAAATGGGAAAACAGTAACAATTTTCAAGTATATAAGAAATGTTGCAGCAAACAAGGGAAAAATCGGTTTCCCACAGCCATGTTGGCTCTGACAAGAGATAACCCATGTATACTGAAGCAAGAGTGATCTGAGTTTAACCCTGGGTAATTGTCTCTCGAGGCAAGTGCTGTGAAACACTGAAATGAGTTTCTTGGAGAGGATTTGTGTTCTTTATCACTAGATGGAGATTAGGCATTAATGAAAAGCTTTTTAGCTCTCTGCTACACTACTGTTTCCTGTAGTAAAAGTCTCACAAGGATAGCAAGTCATTTCTAATGGTACTTCAAAAATACTTCCAAATTTTTGCTCATGTTAAACCATCCCATAGCTACATCCATTACACCATCACAGGCAAACGCTTGCTGCAATAAAAGATAGCAAGGTGATATCTGTTATACATGAGTTCCTATCTGTGCATAAAACCCTTCAAATAAATGCTAGATCATCTTCCAGCATCCAAGGCAGCCATAAAGTACATCAAAATGGGCCATACTCTTTAATTCGGTCTTTCACTGAGTTGTAAAAATCATTTAGTCTGTGTTTTCAGGGTGTTATGTAATGTATTAGTGTGTCTAGAAGACTGTGTGAAGTGGATTGATCACTACAAGTCTAAACCCATGTGCATTTGGCACTGTGAATTTTTGTACAATCTTATAGCATCTTATCTATTGTAGAATCAGAAATTTCTCTGGTGTGAATGTAGCTTGAATTTTGTCAGGAACCAGTGACTACCGTCTCAAATATTACTCATGTTAAGCTTAGCTTAACATTTCCATATGGTCTTCTCCTCACTTCATAGAAATATAAGCTTTAAAAAAAAGACAACAAACAAGCAAGCAAACAAGAAAATTGTCCACCTTTCTTTCCATGTCAGGAGAGTGGGAAACTGAAAGAAGAGAGAATTAGATTAGATACTAGGAAGAAATTCTTTCCTGTGAGTGTGGTGAGGCCCTTGAAAAGGTTATCTAGAGAAGTTGCGGGTGCCATGTCCTTGGAAATGGTCAAGCCCAGGTTGAATGAGGCTTGGAGCAACCTGGTCTTGTTGTGGAATGTGTCCCTGCCTGTTATGATTCAATGTTAAAGTCCTCTGCCCAAATGGAGGTGTAAACAAGACCAAATGCTGGTTCAACAATACTGACTTTATTTTGTAACATTAAGTGTACAGGGGAAAGAGAGAGAGAGAGAGAGAGTTTCTTTCCCACAGCATGTTGGTTTCATTGTGTTAGGTCTTTTGTTTTTGGGCTGTGTCTTTTTGTGAACATCACCAGTGTGGATCCAGCACTCCAGGTAGGAGTGGTTTTCAGATCCTCATTAGCATGAGAAGGGAGAGTGGGAGTGATTTTTTCAATTGCACATGCTTAGGTGGTCGTGGGGGTCGTAATGAAACTTGTACTGAAAATTATCAGTGTAGGGTCCTACCTTGGCAAGGCCAGAACTGAAACTTTGTTGCCTTTTATGGTTTGTGCATAGGCATCTGTGAAGTTTTCTGCAAGGAATTTCAGCACCCAGTGCTTGTTTAAGGCATATACTGAAAATATGATTAACCCTTTGCTTACACTGCCCATGACAGGGGGATTGGAACTAGATGATCTTTAAAGTCCCTTCCAACCCAAACCATTCTGGGATTCTTGTTGCTTATGTATTTATGTCAAAGGATTACTGTTACAACATAAAGATGAGTTGAACTCTATAATCTGTTCAGGTTGAGAATTCATCTGCAAAAGCCAACACTTATCTGCTCAGAGGGTATGTCCACCACTGATTCAGTCTCAAGGAGTTGTTAAACCTGTTGTTTTCCTGCATTCTCTTTTTAAAGTAAATGATTTTGTGGGTTTGTTTGGGTTTTTTTCTTTTGCTATAAGATGCTTTGCTATGAAGCTCAGTGGCTTGAGCACCAGGTATTTGATAGATAAGAACACTTGCAATTTTTTTTCAGATTTAACCTTCCATAGATTCAAGTTGCAGTTGAACAAGGTTGTCCTGAAAATTCAAGACATGGCAGTAATGGAATGAAACTGTCTTTATCACATAGAGCTATTTTAAATCTTTCATGGTTAAAAAGGGCCAAAATATGTCAGCCCTTTCATCTTTGACAAGCATTATTTCCTTAGAAATGTTGTTTTTTTATTTTCCTTTTCCTTTTCTAATATTAATTGTGTAATTTTCCTAACAAATAGTTCCACTATAAATCCTGTCAGGTTTTTTCTCTTTTTTTTTTCTTTAAAAGTATTAGAAAAACCAAAGAGGGCCTTCCATATCATAGGTAGCTGGAATACGTCTTCAGATTTTACAAAGTATTGTGGTTTAAGAGATGGCAAAAGACTTTACAATGACAATTAAAGAGTCAGATAAACATGCTTCACCTCTTTGAGAAGAAAACAAACCTAGCAACCACTTTTTACAGATGTGAAAGGGGAAAAAAGCAAAATCAAGGTAAAGCACTGATTCTGTATGGCCAATAAGTGAGGAAAATTTAATCACTGAACTGATTTAAATGTATATGATTTTCTGAGACTATGTCTTTTCCAAAGGGAAGATGATATTGTCTCTTAACTTGTATGTCCTAATCAATCTGTGTTCATTATATTTAAAAGTATCAATTGAGATTGAATGAACATTGGCAGTAGTCATCAATAAGAAAACAACCTTATATATTAAAGCTGTTTCTCACCATTCTAGTCCTGGAAAAAAAAATATGTAAAGTAAATGCCTTATTGCTTCACATTAAAGAAAAAAAATCACTAAATAGTTTGAGTATTTTTATTTTTGGTTCTAAAATGATTAACCAATCATTACATGGCAGATCATACATAAGAAATTATACCTTATGCAAAACACATAAACCCCCATTATTTCTACATTTATTTTTAGCCTCTTTCATAGAATTGTAACAGATAAAAGCCTACTCAGGGCTTTTGATAATGTGTTTTATGTTCTCATAAGTTGGAAAAATATTTGTAAGTTAGAAATATTTGAGATGGAAGTAAGCTTGTTTATGGGAAAGTGACACCATGAGTGGAATAGGAGACTGGGAGGCTGTGAGAGGTAGTCTTGAAGATAATGAAATTAAATTAGTTTAGATAGGAGTAGTGAAATAGAAGTAAACAATAGGAATATGTTACTGTCGAGGTTAAAAAAGAAATTTACAGTGACCTAAACAAAATTGGGGATCAAAACAAAATCAGTGGTCAGAACACAGTGGTCAGCATAGAACTAAAGACGGACCCCCCCAGTCAGATAACAGTAGTCAAGAAGGGCGTAATCTTTATAATACAAAATGTATCAAAAAAAAAAAAAAAAAAAAGTACATATTTCAGAACAGAAATATGATTTTATAGAAGACTATACTTGTGCTAAGTTTCTTCACTTCAATATAATCATGAAAAGCAGCATAGTTATAGGATTTTGTCTTCATGTTTTATGACTAGTGGGGCCACTCAAGAATGCATTTGGGAAACAAAAATAACTTTCATACCTAAGAAATTTAATAGTTAGAAAGATGAAATGGATGAGATGTTGTGTCCAATATCAAATAGGCTGACAACAGGTCAAAGAAGGCATTCTTTCGTGTCTGCCCAGCACTCATGAGGTCCCACCTGGAATGTGCTTCTGGGCTTCTCAGTACAAAAGAGACATGGACAGACTGTACAAAGTCCAGCAAAGACTGCCAAGATGAGTAAGGGACTGAAAGAATGAGGAAATGATGATCCTAGCTCAACCATTCTGTGGTCTTGTGAAAAAAATACCTTTATTCTCAATTAATCCTATTTTCCCTGTTGCTTACTTCCTCAGTGGTGTTATCAGGTGGTATCTCAACTTGGTGTCTGACTGAGCCTGTATCTTCTGCAGAGTTGTAGATTGGGATTAATTGAGTGTGCATGACTGATGCTCTGGGAGAGCCAATAGAGATTGCAATCTTGACTTGCTGAGCAGTGTATGCAAGTCCACCTAAGCAAATCCAGAAGGTAGATCAGTGAAATGTACCTAGACTTTTGTCAGATCTATATTCTAGCAACATCACCTCTAAATTTCCTTAGTGGAGCTGAACTGTTGCACTGATTTTGGCTGGGATAGAATTGATTTCTTCTCAGTAGCTGGTACAGTGATGTGTTTTGGATTCATAATGAGAATAATGTTGATAGAACACTGATGTTTTGGTTTCTGCTAGGTTGTGTTTATTTTAAATCAAGGACATTTTCTTTATGTCTCATGCTCTGCCAGTGGAAAGGTACACAAAAGAAACTGGGAGCCATGATAGATGAGTTGAACTAGCCAAAGGGATATTCCACACCATAGAATGTCATGCCCAGTATATAAACTGGGGGGCATTACATGGAGGCCAGGCTGATCTGCATTCAGGAACAGGGTCTGGCATCAGTCCGCTGGTAGTGAGCAGTTGTATTGTGCATCACTTGTTTTGTTTTGTTATTTCTTTTTCTTTCCCTTTTTTTAATCAATTAGTATTTTATCTCATTTTGTTCTCAATAATTAAACTTTTCTTATCTCAACCTATATATTTTTCTTTTGGTTTTCCTCCCCATTCTACCAGGGTGGGGGGAAGGGGAATAGAGGGAGTGCGAGGTTCTTGGCTGCTGACTGGGGTTAAACCATGACACTTGAAGGGATGAGTAAGCTACACCCTCTTAATAGTGATAGCAGTGACCACATACTCTCTAGACACACTGACTCCCAGACCATCCCTTGGGCTGCTCTCTTGCGCACTATCTCTAGCATAGGTCAGTAGCTGTAAAGCACATACTGGTCTCCAGAGAGTGCACAGAAAACTGTGATCTCTACCTTTGAGAGATCTCCTTTGCTATCATCTCAACATTTCATTTGGCTTCAGTGTACAAATGGCATGTAATTTCCAACATCTTGAGAAGGAATAGTTATCTTATCTTTAAGACTTGTTAATTTATGTTAAAAATATATTCCTCACAATTTGATTTCTCAAAATTTAATTTGTGGTTTTAGGGCCTAAGTATAGAAAAAGGTATAATGCCCTTTTAGACTTTGGTGACTAGGAATGATCACATTAAATGAATATAGCATGCATGTTGTTTGTCAATATATAATTTGTTTCATTGCAACAGTTTAAATATTTCCAAATATAACATGTATACTGTAAGTGCAAAAGGTATATTCCTAAAGATATGATGCAAAGACAAGAACCAACAGAACACAACACAACCTATCAAGGTAACTCTGAGAACAGTTAAAGAATTTATGGTTTGTAAAGCACATTCTTCTTCAAAAATATTTGTTTCTGAAATTCTACTCATGACCGTTCAAGATATTTCTTATGTTTATCAACAACAATTTTGGTTTTTTTCCATCAGGTGCTTCATTCCAAATGCCTATGCTGCTCTTTTCACTGCTGCTCTGGTGCCATTAATGTGCTTGGTGGTAGTTTTTGTGGTGTTCATCCATGCCTACCAGGTGACTCCACAATGGAAGGCGTATGACGATATTTTCAGAGGAAGAACAAATGCAGCAGGTATGATTTGCTAGCTACACCTATGCAAACAAGTTGTACTTTCAGAATGGTATGGACTGTTCTCACCAGTTCAGAGAATCCCATCTGACACCACATTTCAGTAGATACCTACACATATTTGCAGATTAACCATGCTAGTGGTGCCTTTGGAGTCTGCAAATGTACTTTAATGATAGCAGTTATGCAGATGCTTAACTGGCTGAGGAGAATGAAAACGTGTCAAATCTAGAACAAGAAATCAGTATCACTGGCTTTGTGATTATGTCTAGTGTAGTAAAGAGAACACAAATAAAACAAAGCACTGCCCTTCTTGGAGCACTGTGTCTCCGTGGCAGGTATTGACTTAGGGTACTGAACACCCTGTCCCAGGGAAGTCCGGGACTGCTGAGGCACAATGATGGCCTGCCTGCAGGGCAGTGATAATCTATGGATACAGACTGTGCTCCCCTTCTTGGCCCCAGTTGATGGGCACAGCTTTGGCCCCGGTGCTTTGCAGTGCATGTGTTGGCTGTGCAGTCATGCGCAGACACCACTGCGCTTTGGAATATTTAGAGTTAATGCCTCTGCTTTGATATTTCCTATGCTACTTGCAGCTGAAATGTACTTGAAAGAAAAGATCTGTCCCATGCCAAACAGGAAGTTTTGGTTGACCTCCTCTGTCAGAACAATTTCAAATACAACAATCTTCCCAAAATGAAATTGCAACAGTCTAGACAAATACTGTAATAATGGGATGCTCTGTGGGAAGCTTAAAATATTTATTTTGTTTTCATTATATTTTTGGAAAAAATATCTGGGTTTCATAAACCAATACAAATACATTTTTAACATTCAGGTTATATAAATATATTTATTTT
>NW_008653263.1:0-620 GCF_000695815.1 Acanthisitta chloris
CCAAACCATTCTGGGATTCCAGGATTCCATGACCTGCCCATTCCCTGCCCCAGCCCTGCCGCCCTGCCTGTCCCCCTGTCCTGCCGCTGTTCAGCACTCACACCAGAACAAGGAGCAGTAAACAGCTCCAGTGGCTCTCTGGCACTGGAAATTAAATGTCAGTTGACCAGTATTACTCATTCAAGGGCAAAATGTAAAGCCCTCAAGACTGAATGTATTTTAAGGACGATTCATTGCAGCCTTCTCCCCTCGGCCTGTGCAGTATATTTTTTATTGCTGTTATTATTATTATTAATATTATTTCTCTCCTCTCTAGGATGTTTGTGATTGCTGCACCTCATAGGCTGCAATCTCAGGCCTGACTGTGCCTGGGAAATCGGGTAGTATCATCCCTGCAGACCTCCGAGGGTCTCTGCATGGACCATCTGCTTTGCAGACCCTCCTTTGGGGGGAAATAAATTTTCTTCAGGAAGGAATTTGCTGTGAATGAGCTACAAGTCTCCCTCCCAGAGGTCTCGTGGGAGTGAGGAAGGGATGGGATGCTCGAGCAGGCACTGGAAGCCTGCATGAATGATAGCTCACATGAAGCCCTCCCCAGGAAAACTTCATCCTTGGAGGGA
>NW_008653263.1:682-11637 GCF_000695815.1 Acanthisitta chloris
TGCTGCTCCAGCCCCCTCACTGCACCAGCACATCTCTCCCTCCCTGCCTTCACCATCAGCTCCAGCACCTGGGGTGCCAACACAGGGCCCAGTGAGCACATTTACAGAGTAAACTGGTCCAGTTTGGGGTGAGGCATGCACCAAGGCACTGTGGGTGGGAGCAGCATTCCCCGTGGATGATTTCCAGCTGCTTCCAGCCTCTTCTCCCTCGCGCTGGATAATTTTGCTGTGCCAAGTGTGTAATTATCGCCTCTGCCATCTCCCAGGCTGGGCTGTGGGAGCAGATGGGAGGGTGTTTGTTCTGTGAGTCCCACCAGCTGGGTGCTGGGGGCAGCGGGAGGGCAGTGGGGACACGGTGGGGAAAGCGATGATGGCTGTGATGTGTGAGGTGGTAATGTTTCCCCCCCGGGAGGGAATTAGCAGGGAGAAACCTCCAAACTGTCCTGCTGGCTGCAAGGACGTGATGTCCCAGGGCTACCAGTACTGCCAGCTGGGAAAGGACAAGGATGTCGTGACACGGTGGGAGGAGGAATGGGATTGGCTGGGGGATGCAGGGAGGGTGGACAATGAGGAGGTGCAGTGGGGAGAGCTGTTTCCCTGGCTCCTCATTCAAGATCAGCAGAGCTGCTGTTATGGACATGTCTGTCCTTTCACCCCAGTGAAGGCATGTGCTGCAGGACCCAGTGTCCCACGACCAGCTCGGCTGTGTTTGGGGCAGGGAATCACACTGGAGTGCCCATGCCATTCCCACTGCCAAATCCCCTGTCCAGGGCATATTTTCCATGTAAGAGAGAAAAGGGACGTTTGTGGCAGTGGGGCCCCTCTGCAGCAGCCTCCATCCCACCTCGGACACATCCCTGCAGCTGTGAAAGAGACAAAGAGGGCTTTCTGCAAGGGCTGGATTTTTCTTTGTGTCCCCATCCCTCCCCTTCTCCCCATGGCGTGCCTTTTATCCAGCTCTCCGTTTCCGAGCACCGAGCTCAGGAAGAGGGCATTGCCCTCAGCTTTCCCAGGTCTCTTCTCAGCTTGAACTCCCCAGAGCCCTTTGAAATCCCACCATGGTCCTGAGAGGTCACTGATGAATATGGAGCTGCAAATGCCTCTGTGGGCAGAAAGCACTGAAAGGAAGCAATTTGTAGCGGCGCTGTTGGAGGGAGGACTGGGAGCAGCTCACTAGTTGGCATCTGTTAATGGCACACAGGGATCATGCAGCCGCCGTTGCTTCTGGTGGCATCTGCCACAGCAGCACTGGGGGGTTTCCGTGTGTTTGACACATTCATCAGATGCAGCTCAGCAATGTGTGTGTGTGTGAGTCCAGTGAAGGATGCTGCCTGTGTGTTAGCAGGACCCTGCAGCCCAGCGAGCTGCAGTTTGCTCAGGTGCATTTTACACACAACCCAGGGGATTCCCAATGTGTGGAAATCCAGGGCAGGGAGTGATGTTGAGTGGGTTTCCCTTAGAAATGGGACATTGGTTGGGAAACTGCAGCCAGGTAAGTTCAACACAGAGAGACATCTCTCCTTACAAGCCTAGGAGAAGGTTTGCAGGCCAAAGGATGGGTTTCCTTGTGGCAAAAAAAGGAGATATAAAGCACTCACAACTTTCACTCTCCACAAGTGACTCTTGCTGCCACCTTCTGAAGCAGGACATGCTGATGAACTCCCTTGTTTGCCTCTGGCTCCTATAGCCCACTCTCACCCATCACTCCAGCCAGGTCATCCAGGCATTCCCCCTGTCCCCAGAGAGCCTGATGATCACTAGGAAGGGCCACTTTCTGCTGGCAACATTGGTTTCTGGTCTCTGAGCTTGTAATCCACCTGGTCACCCCCCAGCTTTGTCTCTTGCTGACAGAGGACCCATGACCCAAATCCTTTATGTCCCCATCCCTGTGTCATGGTTCCCATGCTCAAACCTGCCCTGAAATAAAGCTGATCCCTGTGAGTTTAACCCTTGCAAACCTGCAAGGTCTGGACTGATGGATCATGGAGATCAAGGATCAAGCATCGAACCACATGCTGAAGGAGGGCAAATAACGCTGGAGCACAGACCTGAAACCTTGGGGAGAAGCAGCAAAATTGCAGCTACTCCTGTGTCCTCCATCAGATAACGTTCTGTCACCAGCAGCGCAATGCTGCAATCCAGACCTGCAATCCTGGTGGAAATCCTCTAGTGTTTGTGCTGGAGGTTAGCTCTATTTATTTTCTGATGAATGATTTACTCGAGTAATTGGCACACAGCTCCCCTATTACAGATCATAAAGAATTAATCATGAGATTTTCAATGCTCCCCTATCAATTTTATTAGGCTTGATTGAACGTGGTGGATTGGGAACATATGGTATGTGAGGCAGACTCTGCTCCCAGTTACACCCTGGTAGTGCTGGGGACTCACTCGGCTGCTGATCCCTGTAAATCCAGAGAGGCAGCTGCTCTTTTCCTTCTTTCTATGCCCTGCCTGCTCCTTGAGTCCCCTTAAATACCCAAGGATGCTGAGGTCAACCAACATCAACTCCATGTACCCAACTTCTCCAAAAGCCTGAGATGCTCCCAAACTGGAAGCCAAGTTGGGAAGACGGTGCTTTGCTTCTAGCTCTTCCACGTATCAACATGAGCCAGAAACCAGAGCCAAATGCTTGGGAGCTCAGGATCTGCCCCTGCAAAGGGACATGTCACAACGTGGGAGGCTTGTCACTGGTGAAAGCTGAGGATGCCTGTGTTGGCGTTGGGGCATCCTGCCAGGCAGGTTTGCCCACAGGAGATGCCTTCTTGGAAGAACTGGCAACACAAAATCCTAACACCTGCAGGAACAGGATGACACATCCCTGCCCCAAACCAGCGGCACAGCATGATTCCCTTGAGCAGAAACCTCCTTAAAAGCCACATCCCCCGTGTGGTTTCCCTTATGAAGAGAACCAGGAAAACCTCCAAAATTTCCACGTGGAAGGCTCACAGTCCTTCTCTTGCTTTTTGCCCGTGGGTGTTGTTTTCATGCAGAGTCGTGATTCAGGGAGGGGATGGTGCAGGGCCCTGCTCCAGCCTGTGGGCAACGCTCACCTCAGTGAAGCTGCTCCCACTGTGCTCCCAGTAACTACACCAGTATCTCAATAGATACTTACAGGAGGGAACGGGAACTTTGGGAGTAGATGGAGCTACTTGCACAAGCCCAGCTTATCCTGAACCAGGCTCGCAGAGCATCCAGTCTGGCACAGCTACAAGCCTTGACCCCATCTGCTGCCTCGGGCAGCTGCATTGAAGGGCACCGAGAAGTTATTGCCAGTAACTCTTGGCAGGAGCCAGCAAGGAAACCTCCTTCCAAGAGAGTTGACCTGGGGAGGGAAAATCAGGAATGCAGCAGAGGACAGAGCAGGATCTGGCTGTTACAATCAGAACATTTTGTGTATAAATGGTCCTGGTTCAGGAGCAGAGCAGGCAGGACCTTTTGTGCAGGATCAGTGTGCCCAAGTGCCTGGGGCTGCCTCTTCTCTGCTCTGCCCATGCTGCCCGTGCCTGAACCAGCTCTCCAAGGCCTTAGCATGTCCATGCTTATGGGTGAACACCCCTCAGAAATGCCCCAGGCTCTGGAAATCCCATGCTGACTCCAGGTGCACCTTATGCCAAAGCTGTGGAGCACTCTGCAGGTCTTGCCTGGGTGCTCTGCCCTGGCACAGCCACAGATTGCATTGCTTTAACCCAGGGCATCATGCCCTTGTCATGCATCGGTGGGGAGAACCATGGAGGGAGGGCACAGACACAGAGGCATAAGGTGCCTTTTTTCCAGCCTCAGCATTTCCAGGTAGCTCCAGTGCCCTATGGAGCCGCACATGTGATGGGTGCAGCGGGAAGGAGCAGGCTCCCTCCGAAGGAAGCCTTACTGTCAGAGGAGCTTTCTGACATCTGTGCTCTGAGCCTTGTGGAGACAACATTTAGGGAAGGATTCACACAGCTTCTCTGTTCCCTGAGGCCACGTTCATCACCAGCATGTCTCTAATGAAGCGGAGGCTTTGCTTTCTGGGATCAATGAATCCACCGATCGTGACCTGTCTGCTAAGTGGGAAATCAGGTCTCTCCCTCCCCGAACTCGTCTGAGCTCAGCTCAAACAGCAGGTTCTGTCCCCAGGGTACTCTGTGTCGCTTAATTGCAAACCCTGTGTCTGATTAGAGAGCAGCAGTGAGGGTGTGCAGAGGTACCACAGCCCAGCAGAGCGGCAGCTGCTCCCCCAGTCTGGGAGATGGCTGCAAGGAGGAAGGACACTTTGGTGCTCCAGGAGCACAGAAATCCCCCAGCTTTCCCTTCTCCTAAAGGTCCTGACTCTGCACAGCTGGCTGGAGGGTTTACTGCCAATCTGCTCTCCCCCAAAGCCCTAAATCCCCCAAACCTTTTAAATCCCTCCAAAGCACCTTTCACAGGGACAGATGCTTTAAGAGAACCTGAGGCTTCCCAAAGCAGGAGGCAGCTGAAAAGGTCACTGCTAACCTGTCCCCTGGCTACAGGCATATCCCATGCTGGAGGTGGAAACAACCTCTATTGCCCCGGGTCCATCCAAAGAGGCTAGACAGCTTTCCCTAGTGCTGCCTGCACCTCATGGTCCTCTCTGCACCTACAAACCACCCCGTGCACCCTCAACACCTTTGCCTGCACAGTGCAAGCTGCAGAGGGCTGAACCAGCCTCCAAACAAATTCCCTGTGCATCATCAGCCCAGGGATATGGTGCATTGCTCCAGACACATCTAATTAGGGTGTCCCCATTAGCCAAGCAGCCAGCTTTTGGAGCCCAAGCCATCCAGATGCTCACCTAATGCTCACCGCAGCAGAGTTGACAGAGGGAGCTGAGTCACGGCACCCAGCATCCCCTCCTTGGCCATCTCTTATCCCTCACTTTGCTGGTGGCTGGCTTTTCCCAGGCAATCAGCCTTGCTCTCAGATGTGACACCCAGGAGGGCTGTGGGGAGAAAAAAAACCCTCGCTGAGGACTCGGCAAGGGCAAAGCCTGGTGTCAGAGGCTGCTTCATGCCATGCGTGACATCCCCCGCAGCAGGCACCCGGAGCACATCTGGTGCTCAGTGCATGGAGGGCTGGGGCTAAGAGCCTATTTGGGGCATCAGCCCTTCCCTAAGTGATCTCTAAAAGCTGTGGGGATGTGCTTTTCCTCCAGCCTGAATCCACATGGAAAACCCCTGGGGAAGGGCTGACTGCAGGTCTTTGTCACAAACACACTCTTGTGGGTGCCAGGGAGGAGGCTTCCATGAGGGCACACAGGTCTATCCTGAGGAACCACAGAGCCAGCTATAAATACCTCCTCAGATCATCACTCCCCCTCCTCTTTGATGTTTTGCTGTTATTTACTTCAAACCCACTCCTGCTGCTGTTATTTTTATCTTATCTCTGCTTTCCCTTCTGCTTCTGTGGCTGTTTACGAGCTGCATCACAGGAACATTTCAAAAGGAAAATGGAAAGACAGCCAGGGACCCTGGGAAGAAGGTCAGGGACCCCAGGAAGAAGGCTGGGGACTCTGGGGAGAAGGTTGGGGACCCTGTGAGGGCAGAGGCTCTGTGACCCACAAACTCTTCTGCTCACAGCACGATGCCCTCCCAGCAGCACATGATAGACAAGAGGTCTGTCCTCACATCCCCACAGTGAGGGGCACAGCAGCCCCTGGAGCAGGGAGCTCCTCTACTCTGGGCATTGCTCTCATCTTGGGCTGGAATAATATTAAAAGAGAAGAGCTGCGGAAGCCCAGTACAGCCTTTCCCACCTTCTACCCACTGCATCCCAGGGGCTTTCTGCTCCACTTGCACCCAACCTTTGGTCAGACAATTTCCTCTGTTAGGATGAACTGGTCCTGCTTTGCTGCAGCCTGGGACCGAGCACTGTCAGCTCCTGGCCCAGCTCCCATCCCTGAACCAGTGCCTGGTCACGAGGCAGAATGACCCCACAGGACTGATGTAGTGGGCTACTAAAAGTACCCTCCACCTCAGGGACTGGGCTAATGGGGTCTCTTACTGCTCTTCAGCAACCCACATTTGTTGAATTTACAGGAAATTGGTCTCCCTGCGATGCCAAATCCCTGCCAGAGCCAGAGGAATCCAGGCAAGCGGCTCAGAAATTAATGAAAGTGGAGGAGATGTGAGTAGTCAGACACAGATGAGCTTAATTCCCTTAAATGAATTAAAAATACATCACTCCTCACCACTGTGAGCCTGGAGCCGCAGCGGCAGGAGGGGAGAGTGAGTTGTGAGTGCCAGCTGAACCCCACCTGGCCCAGGGGAAGGAGAGGCTCCTGCCTTGGCTCCTGGAGCCCCTTAATTCGAGTGACCACGTTTGGCTGTCACAACCCTCCCCACAGACAGACTGGGAGGTGGGTGTCATTGCTGGGTGTCATTGCTTGGTGCCCATTCAAGTCGTTTCAGCAAGAAGAAACTGCTAGAGACAACTTTTTATTTCTCTTCCCTTCTCTTCCCTTTTCAGCCCAAACTGATCTTTGATTGTAGAAAACAGGGCCTGAAGCAAAAGTTCTGGGGTTTCCCCACCTAAGCCAAAGCAGACTGTTTACCTCATTTAAGGTTTAATGTTTTTAATCCCTTTTATTGCTAAAGAAAGATGCTGTCTCTGCTCTCTCTTCCATGCATCTCTCCTTCTTCCCACACCCATCGGGAAGCACTGAACCCCAGACATCCCCTTTGCCAGGGTGCCTGCCTGCAGCCTCACCCACTCGCCAAGAATTGAGATTTTTGCAGATGCCCACAAAAAGAGAGAGCAGCTGGGCTGTGGGTCACTGCCCAGGCAGGGATGAGTGGGCTCCATGCCAGCCCCAGCCGTCAGGATGGATGTTTTCTGCTGTGGTTTGTTGCTGCTGGTAGGGAGCCCTTGGGACCCTGTTTGGACATCAGCTGGTGGGGAGAAATTGAATCCAAAGGGCAGTGAGGGAAGGAGAGGCTGGAGTGGGTCTGGGAGCATGGGGTGGAGCTGGCACCCACAGCAGGGTGTGGGATGTGGACACAACAGGAGTAGGAGGAGGACAGCCCAGCTGGAAGTGTGGCTGGAGCAGGAATATGGAGGCTTTGCCAGCAGATGGGTTTTGCAGGAGCTGCCATGAATTCTTCAGTGTGGGGAAAACTTTAAATCCCAGCCGGCTGCTCCTCTCCAAGGTCTGCTCCAGCCCAGATGGGCTGGCATCCAGGGCAGGCTCCCGGCCTGGATTGTTCAGGTCATGGCTGTCCCTGTGGGATCCACAAGCTGGAGCCTAGCGAGGATGGATGCTGGGTGATGGGAAACTGTGCTCAAGGGCTGCAGGTGGCTCTGTGCCAGGGCACAGGGACCCTCTGTGGATGCTACCTTCCTGTGATGGGAGCAGCTGCCCTGGTCTGGGAAAGCCCTGGATCACCCTCTGGACAGGCTGCCTCTGTGCCACTTGAGATCCTGCTGCTGGCACCAGCCCTGGTTTCCAGTTGCCTGTCCTCCTCCCTCGGTGCTGGGTGGTGTCTGACCTTGCACTGGCTGCCAGGGATCGGTGTTGGGCTGCAGACAGTCTCAGCTGTGTGGAGAGCAGTCACGTTCCACAAATGGTAGTGACATGCAGGACAACCCTAACTGGGGAGAGGAATTGCCTTCATCTCCCTGTGCTCTCATTAGAGCCAAGCCTGGCAGTGTGTGCTCAGTGTGGATGGGTGCTCTCCTGGCCAGGGTGGACAAGGGTGCCAGTGGGGATGGAGGCAGGATCCAACCACTTTGCAGCACATCAGTGCAGGACCCAGGGCTGCAGTGGGTGCAGGGATGGGGCACAGGGCTGCAGCAGCTGCCAAGGAGCATCTCAGGGTTCCTGATCAGCCCCAAAATCGTCCCTGCCGAGTGCTGGTGGAGGGAAGCTGCCTGCAATCCATCACCTCTCATGGAGAGGAAAATAGGCTTGGGGGCATGCAGTATGGGTCCAGGGCACGCTCTCTCTGCTTGGCTAAAATGACACTAATTAAGCCCCTCGCAGTGTGTAAAAGCTATTCCTACAGGGCAGACAATTAACCTTGAAACTTGGCTTTTAGTGCTTGGAGGGGAGCGAATTTTTCATCCTGTTATTTCCCCGTGCTATTAAGCTAATCCTGGAGACCGCGAGGGAGAAGCAGTGTGACACGTCTGCAGCTCCCAGCCTTGCCAGGAGCACGGCATGTGGCCAGCAGCCTCCTGCTCCATCCCTCCATCACACTCATATTTTCACCCACAGTCTCCAACAGCATCATCAGTGCTGGGGAACGCCGGGAACAAGGGATGTGACCAAGGGCACATGGCAAGGCTGTGGTGTTATATGATAATTATGGTCAGAAGTAAATCCAGCCTCCTCTGAGTGTGCTAGATACAGTGCCAGCCTGGCCTTCACTTTTCAGGGAGTTCCCCTGCAGGGACAGCATGTCCCAGTCTCTCCAAGGCTGTGGCTGCTGGCACAGCATCTCCCTGGCCCAAGCTCTGTGTGAGATGAGCCACTGAAGATTTGTTTTCCTAGAGGAGGAAGGGAAGGCTGAGGGAGGTGGAAAAAGGGGGAAGATTTGGCATGTGAAGATCAAGACCTGCCCTGGGGCTGCCCCTGGGCTGCCCTGTGTCCTCCCCAGATCTCATAGCTCCTGTCTCCCTGCAGCTCCCCTCTTGCCCCCCAAATGCAATTGGTGATAGTGCTGAGCTTGGGGACACTGGGGAGAGGAGCTGGTGGCTCAGTCTGATCCTGCCATCAGCAGAGGGGTGGGGAAAAGGAGGATGGATAACCCACAAAACCCCACTGCAGGCTACCACGCAGGCACACCAGTACATACATAATCTGTTTAAGCACTTAAAAAAAGCAGCCTGGGGACATTTGTTACAACAAGCTGCAAAAAGGGGACCAAAATGCCACTAAATTGCCCAAGAAGAGAGCGCTGGGGAGGGCCCTGTGAGGTCATCAGTGGTGAGGACATGATGGCCCTGTAGGTCCCCACCTCCAGGGACAAGGATGGGGCATCCTGGTGATGGTGCTGCCAAGAAGTTAAGGAAGATGTGCAAGATACACTGCTCTGGGCAAAGATGCTGAGGAAGTAAACCAGCCTTTGGGGGATGCCCAGGTGAAATGGGACAGGCTGTGCTTGCTGGGACCCGGCTGTTTGCTCCCCAGAAATGTACAGAGAAGCCCATGATGCTGAGGCCACCATCATGGCCAAGCCAGGTGAGAGACAAATTTTGCCTGTGGGAAATTTAACACCCTCACTGGCCTGGTGTTATCTGTGTCAGTCCAAGCCACACTGCACCCAGAGGTTTTCCAAATGCTTCTTCAACCAGAACACTCAGCATCCAACCCAGGAATCATAGAATTAAGGCTGGAAAAGACTACTAAGATCATTGAGGAGCTGCATCCAATGCTCATCTGCCCCAGCTGCATCCTCCAGAGAGGATTTCCTCATCTTTATCAACCCCTTCCCACCAGTGGGACCTGCAGACCTCACCCTGACCCCTGCACCAAGCTGAGCACTGGCTGCTTCAAGCTTCAGCACCCCAAAAGAGCAGCAAACCTCCTGCCTGAGCACTCCCGTGTGTGCTTTCCCAGCTCTAATTGGCCTTTCCATGGAGCATGGGGGGCTGCAGCTCCCCTGGAGGAGCCATTTTCCATGTGGGAGCTGTTTCTCAGCAATGGCCTGGTTTTTAACTGCTTTCCTCTCTTTTCTTGAGGGGGTGGTACATTATGGAGTCTGGATAAAGTGATGGAAGGGAGAGCTGTGCTGTAAAAGCCAGTCTGCTGCTAAAGCTGGTGAAAAAAAATGATGCTGCAAAGTGCCTTTGCAGTTGTTTAGTCATTTGTTAGCCTGGCCGAGGGGTGATTTGTGTGGCCGAGCACCAGCTGCAGAGCATGATGTAGGGTAAAATGCCCTGAGTGTGTGGAGACCAGGGGAATGATCAGGAAAGGAGGATGAGAGAGCACTGAGAGGAGATTTTTTCTTGTTTTCTGGATGACTTTTTTTGATTTGTCTGCTTTACTCTCCCTTTTACAAAATGATGCTCATCTTCTCCAGGGCTCCCATGGAGGTAAGTTCAGCTCCCACTACCTCACAGCTCTTCCCTCCCCAACAACCATGTCTGTGGAAAACACTTTTCCTGCAACTCTGTTGTTTCTCACATTAGCTTTCATGCTTTAATAAAAAAAGAGAGTAGGTGCCTGGGGTAGCAGATGGGACTGGCTTTTCCTGCCTGCTGTAAATCACAGAGGAGGTTTTACCTTCCCAGGATGAAACTGTGCTCTTGGAGCACTGATCCTGATGGAGTCAGCCAGAGAGCAACAGCACAGCCAGCTGCCAGTGCTGTCACTGCTCATTGCTGCATCCTTCTCTCCAAGAGGAGACAAACCGACCTGCTGCACCTCTTCTGCAGAAGTGGCCAGGTCCTAATGGGATTGCTAAATCACGGCCGCGCTTTGGAGCGTCCTTCTGCCGGCATAAATCATCCTGGCTGGAATCGCTGGCGCTGTGCTGATTTACACCGAGGAGGTGCAGGGGGGGGAGATGCTGGATGGTTCATCTGAGTGTCCCTGTCCTCTGAGTGGTGGCAGGCAGCCACAAATCGTCCCGAGGTGATGGAAATAACTCAGCA
This sequence comes from Acanthisitta chloris, assembly GCF_000695815.1. Lineage (NCBI taxonomy): Eukaryota > Metazoa > Chordata > Aves > Passeriformes > Acanthisittidae > Acanthisitta > Acanthisitta chloris. The sequence goes on from NW_008653263.1 coordinate 11,276, forward strand.
GCCTGAGCTCGGGCACGGGGATGAGGGAGATAGGTGAAGTCAAAGGGGTTTCAAGGTGGATGTGAGAATGAGTTTCAAAATATAGGATAGACTAGACTAGACTAGACTAGACTTGAATAGAATATTTCCGCTGGCAAGTACCATCTGGTCCCATTGCCTGACCACTTCAGGACTGACCAAAAACTAAAGCGTGTTAATAAGGGCATTTTCCAAATGCGTCTTGAACACTGACAGGTTTGGGGCATCAACCACCTCTCTAAGTGGTTTGACTACCCTCTCCAGAAACAAATTATGCCAAAAGTCCAGTCTAAACCTCCCCTGACACAACTGTGAACCATTCAAAGGTTGGACTTGATGATCTT
>NW_008653263.1:11755-18994 GCF_000695815.1 Acanthisitta chloris
ACTTGATGATCTTGGAGATCTTTCCAACCCTAATGATTCTATGATTCATTCCCACGCATCCCATCACTGGATCCCAGGGAGAGGAGAACTCCCTGGAGACCTCTCAGGCCTGCTTGGGACTGGGTTTCTCCAGGATTTTGGGGTGTTCTAGCACATGCCTCGTTCAGCTTGCAGGAGATGGAGCCTTCCGGAGCATGGGCGGTGCAGGACAGGGTGAGCAGGCACCGAGCTCAGCCCAGGGCTGTTTGCAGTCGGGCGAATGGTTCTGAGCGGCTGGTTGCTCCAAAATTGGAAGGGATAAATGTGGAGTGGAATGCATGCCAGCCGACTCAGCTGTGATAAACCCGGCGTGAGCGCTTAGCTGTGACAAAGCACCGGCACCGAGGGGCTCACACGCGCACGAGCTGGCGGCCGGCGAGCCGGGACGTGCTTTATCGGCACTCGCAGCTGTGGAGCGGCTGTGCCAGCTCCAGGGAGCAGGGCTGGATGGGACCTGTGTGCTGCCAACAGCCACCACGTCCTTGGGAGACCATCAGCTGTACCTGTCCCCAGCCCAGGGGAAAAAACACCTGCAGCCCTGTAGGTTGCATGTACCCTGTTGATGACTACAGAGTGTTGATGACTACAGAGTTGAGGTGCGTATGAAATACAGCCTGCTGTGTCTCACTAAAAGAAGGTTGAATTAGGCTAGATGCAGGGAAGATATTTTTCACAGTGAGGATGGTAAAACACTGGCACAGGCTGCCCAGAGAAGCTGTGGATGCCCCATCCCTGGAAACATTCATGGTCAGGTTGGACAGGGTTCTGACCACCCTTGTCTAGTTGAAGGTTGGCAGGGGGATTGGACTACATGACCTTTAAAGGTACCTTCTAACCCAAAACAGGGTGTGATTCTATTTTATAAGGTCTGTGCAGGATTGTATTACCTGCACGTGCTGATGTGGATCAGCGCTGGAGAAATCCTGACCTCCCACACAGCATTTCATGCCCCAGTGGTGCAGGACAGGTTGTGGGACCAGCAGCAGCTGGGTGTGGGAGTGAGGGTTTCTGCTCTGCACAGGGATATCTTGGCAAGCTGGGTGTGATTCCCAAGGATACACTTTGTTACTGTGCCAAGGACAATGCCTGGGAGGGAGCAGGGGCTGCTCTGTGTCACGCTGCCCATCTCTTTGATCTCCCACGCTGGGCTGAACTGCTGGTTTCTACCAAAACCCCCATGATGGCCATTTGACCTATTTTTATTTTATCCCCCCCTCCATTCTGTGCTGCAGAAAATCCAGAGCAGTCTTTCCCCAAAGCGTCAGCACTTTATACGGCACAAGCCCCAGTGTGCTTCCATAGTCACAGACACAACAACATGCACACAGGCAGCATATAGCTCCCAGGACTCATTTCTGTCCCTGCACTTCTTGATAGCACTGCAAATCCCCACGGTAGGTTCCCAGGTCATAGCAATACCTGCAGCAGAAATACCTCCTTGCCTTAAGCAGCACGTTTTTATCCCAAGATAGTATTTGTTGAGTGGATTGTGATTCTAATTCAGCAGATGGTACCAACAGCTGCCAACCCTGTGCCTTATCTCCCTCCCAGCAGGCGGCATTGACCCGATCTGACCCCACATCGGGCTCAGCCTGGCACCCAGCGCTGTGCAGGTGAGGGTCTCCCCTGGCAGGACCCCCAGTGTAGTCCACACCCAGGCAGGTCTCAGCCGGGTTGAGAGTCCTGGGAGGTAGATGATGCTGTAGCATCCCTCGAGGACACTGCAGCCCTCCCAGAAGATGCTGCTGCCCAGGCCCCACTGCCTGGGCACTGCCCGGGGGCCCCGAAGCTGGGCAGAGGCTGCCACTTAGTGTTGGAAGGGAGCATGGCTACTGCAGGGACCTGCCAGAGTGCTAGGGACAGGCCACCCCTCTACTCCTTGGGGGGTCTCCAGGCTCCTGCTCATAGCCTGGGGTGCCTGAGCATCCCTGGGTGCAGGTGGTCCCATCTAACGATGGCTCCACCAATAACTGCTAATGGGGCTTGTCCTTCTTCATCCTCTGTCCTGTCCCTTGGGGTGCTGGCAGAGCTCACTTCCACCAGCCCTGCACCCCCAGGAGGCTGTTGAAGGTTCCCAACCTTCCCGAGGCGCTGCCCAAATCAGCCAGCATCACGTTTTCCAACACAGAACCGCATAATCCAAGGATGGTTTGGGTTGAAAGGACCTTAAAGCCCATCCAGTTGCAAACCCCTGCCATGGGCAGGGACACTTTCCACTAGACACATTGCTCCAAGCCCCATCCAACCTGGCCTTGAACACTTCCAGGGATGGGGCAGCCAGAACTTCTCTGGGCAACCTGTGCCAGTGCCTCAGCACTTTCACAGGGGAAAATTTCTTTCCAATATCCCAACTATTCCTGCCCTTTGGCAGTGTGAAGCCATTCCCCCTTGTCCTGTCACTGCATGGCCTTGTCCAAAGTCTCTTGGAGACCCTTTGGGTACTGGAAGGTCTTCTAAGTTCTCCCTGGAGCCTTCTGCTCCACCTGCCCTCCTGGACATGTTTCTACTTAAATGATGTGCCGCAGACAACTACTTCCTAGAGAATATGGCACTGAGGCACCCAGGGGATGCAGGATCCTGCTGCTGCCTTTGATCCCTTAGATGACACTGGCAAGCTCTCCCCTGCTTCAGTTTCTCCAGACTGCACAGTGGATCAATGGGAAATAAGTCCTTCAAGCAGCTCCCAGGATCTCCTGGCTGTTGGATCAGGTCTCACTGCCCCTTGGCTACCTAGGGAAACTGAGTCAGGGCACAGCAAAGCAGGGCTGGGTGGTCCTGAGCAGCCCCAAGCACAGTGGCTGCTGTCATCTCCTGCTCCTTCCCCTCATTACAGCCTGATTCCCTGGAGACTGTGGCAGCAAAACGTCCTTCCCCCATGATGTTATATTAGCTTAATAGCATTTTTCCACTCCATTTGAGAGGGGAATTTACAATGATCTCCGATTAGGACTGCCTTAGGAATGCCTCTGATGAGCACCATCCGTCTGCCCGCTCGGGCTGGCCACTCGGGCTCACCCTGCTCTGCTCTGGGTCCAAAAGCTGCAGGTGCCAACTGGCCTCTGGCTGCTCATCACCCCATGGTGCAAAATCCTCCAGCTCCCTGCACCCCTTTTCTCATCCACTAAAGACCTTGGAGCCAGACGCATGGCCATACTCTCATGGGTCTTTTTGTCCATGTATCTCATTAAATCATGGAATGGTTTGGGTTGGAAGGACCCTTAAAGATCATCCAGTTCCAAACCCCTGCCATGGGCAGGGACACCTTCCACTAGACCATGTTGTTCCAAGCCCCATCCAACCTGGCCTTGAACACTTCCAGGGATGGGGCAGCCACAGCTTCTCTGGACAACCTGTGCCAGTGTCTCACCACCCTCAAAGGGAAAACTTTCTTCACAATATCCAATCTATCCCTGCCCTCTGGCAGTGTGAAGCCATTCCCCCTTGTTCTGTCACTCCAAGCCCTTTTCCAAAGTCCCTCTCCAGCTCTCTTGGAGCCTCTTTAGGCACTGGAAGGGACTTTAAGGTCTCCCAGGAGCCTTCTCTTCTCCAGGCTGAACAGCCTCAGCTCTCCCAGCCTGTCTACATAGCAGAGGTGCTCCAGCCCTCAGAGCATCTTTGTGGCCTCCTCTGGACTCCCTCCAGCAGGTCCATATCCTTCTGATGCTGGGTGCACCAGAGATGGGTGCAGCATTCCAGAGCAGAGTAGAGGTGCAGAATCCCCTCCCTTGACCTGCTGGCCATGCTGCTGCTGCTGCACACCAGAATACAGCTGGGCACCAAGGAACAGATCTGCAATCCCTCTCAGGGTGCTGCCTGCAGCCCCCCTGGCAGCCCCTCTGGCAGCCCCTCTGTGGGGCAGGCAGAGCCTTCGCTGTCAGCAGCCCCTGCCCTCCAGAGCGCCGCAGGCTGCACAGCCCTGGCCCCTTCCTCACCCAGAGCTGCTGCTGCTCTTCCCTCACCTCTGCCACAGACAGTTCTGGGATCACTTACCAATTAGTGTGGCCTGCTCATTAAAGCTCATTATCTGCCAGTGTGAACTTGGATGGGATTGTGCAGGCTTGGCGGGGGATCAAAATCTTCCTTTTTTCCAATTGCATCCCGCTCAGCCCCCACGCTCCGGGAACAGCCCCGCGGCCACTCCAGAAGCCTGGAGGATGTGATGCTGCCTTTTAGGGAGAAAAAAAGCCCAACAAATTAAGCCGACCCCTTCCCACAGCAGGGACAGGTCGGTGCTCTGCACCAATGCTGCAATGGAGCGGTATAATGTCTGGATCCCCATTTTCCATGGCTTTCCAGGAAACTGGGGATGCACAGAGGGTAAATGGCAGGACTTTTTGTCCACCGTGGGATAGCAAACTCAGCCCAGCTCCAGGACACAGAGCTGGCAGTGACAGGAAATACCAGCTGCCAACCATAGAAATTAGGTTTCTTCATGTGGTACATTGTCAAGAGGGGCTGGGCTCAGATGTGTCTTGGCTATTTTCTGCTTTTAATTGCAAGGATAGAGGGGAAAACACAAAACTCTGACAAAGCCAGTGTTCTCCCACCACCTCAGTGGGTCTTTGAGTTAAGCAGGTGCCAGAAAACCTAACAGATGACATAGCTGGGATGGAAATGGAAGCATCTCTGCTCATGGAAGAGACTTCACTGCACAAGGGCTCCTGGCTGTTATTTGAGCAAAGCCCAGTGACCCCATCCTGCCCTGTTGCACCCCAAGCCATCAGTCTGGGGCTGGCGCTGCTGTCATCACACATGTCCCAGCCTCTGCCTGACACTGGGATGCCAGTGTCTGGGGGATTACATGGACCCAGGTCTTTAGGCACGGATGGGGACATTGCTTTGTGGCCATGAGGGCCAGTCCTGGGCATCCTGCAGCTACAAGGCAAACAAGCCAAAGTCTTTCTGTGCTGGGAAAATCAATCCCAAATGCAGCCTGATTTCATAAGAACCAGGAGCATGGGAGTGGGAGCTGTGTCTTTCCCAGTGCCTCCTTCCCCTCTTTCCCAAAGCTGTCCTTCCCCAGGGAGACACCAGGTCTGGCTTTCATTAGCGAATGAGCCTGTTTTGGCGAATGGCTCTTGTCAATATTGATTAAATTCCATCTTCCCATGCGCAGAGAAATCCTCTTGCACTCCTTTCAGAGCTACCATCCTAAAATAACTGAGTAACAAGACATGTCTTAACCCTTCCTTCCTCCTCCGAAAAATAACAAACCCAAAGGTGAAATCACCCACTAACTGCTCCTTTGTTCATCTCCCGCATGGAACCACTCAGTAACAAAACAAAAATCCACCAGCCAGTGGAAAGCAGCTGGTCTAAGTTCAAGCCAAAGAGCCTCAGCTTGCACAAGCCAGGGCTTTAGCACAGGCCAAGCTGGGAAGGCTGCGCCTGCATCATTAGCAAAATCCCCAGCAAATGCTCCCTGTGGCATCCAACCAGCTCTCCAGGGCTGCAAATTGTGCCCAGGAGCATATTCTTCCCCAGCTCCTACTTGCCAGGGTGCCTTTCACCGCAGACATCCTTGTGCCTGCATCCCACACTGCCCTGGATTAACTGCCTCTTTTATTGCTGCCAATTACCGGCAGCAAAGCTGCCGCGGGGATGGAGGAAGTGAGATGGGTTACACCTTCCCGGCCCTAATGACGTGAGGATTTGCAGGCTGGAGCAGCAGTCTCGGCTCCCCACGGAGCAAGGGATCAGTCCACAAAACCTCACCCTGCTTTCCTGCACATCCTTTGCACCCCACTGCTGGATGCTGCATCTGCTATTGCAGGGAGAGCTGTATCCCTGAGCTCTGGCATGGGTCATGGGTTGCAAAGGTGATGCCCATCCCTGATGACCTGGAGAGCTTCCCGCATGGGTGGGAGTAGAGGCAGCACAGTGCTGCAGGCAGCAGACCACACTCAACTGCTGCTGAATGCTCTGAGGCTTCACACTGTGAGAAGAATGAGCAGATAATAGGATTTTCCATCTCTTCAAAGGGCGCTCGAGCCAGGCCCTGGCGCTGTGCGGCGCCCTGGGAAGTGCCGCTGGGAAGATCCCACACCTCCCAGCCGGCACCACAGCTGCAGGGATACTCCCAGCTGCAGAGCAGCCTCTGACATGAAAACAGGAACTGGGGATGAGGTTCTGGGAGGGCAGAAGGCTGGAGGGCACCACGGGGATTATCACAGTGATGCCCACCAAGGGGAAGGCAAGAGGATGCCAAACCCCAGTGATGCCACACTGGGAGTCAGAGGAAGGTTCATCTGCCCCAACACAGTGTGTTTTTTGTAGAATCATAGAATGGTTTGTATTGGAAGGGATCTTAGAGATCATGTAGTCCCAACCCCTCTTGCCTTGGGCAGGGATACCTTCCACCAGACCAGGTTGCTCCAAACCCTGTCCAACCTGACTTTGAACTCTTCCAGGGATGGACCATCCACAGCTTCTCTGCGCATCTGTGCCAGTGCCTCACCACACTCAGAAGGAAGAATTCCTTGACAGCTTCGCATCTGTGCCAGTGCCTCACCACACTCAGAAGGAAGAATTCCTTGCTAATATCCAATCTAAACCTCCTCTCTTTAGTTTTAAAGCCAGGAACAGCTGCTCTGCTGCAGAAGTGAACAGGAAAGCAGACAGTTGCCTCTCCACTCTGTGCTTACAGCAGCCAGGGCACGCACATATCCCCACACCAAAGGCATGGCACACGCATCTGTGCCAGTGCCTCACCACACTCAGAAGGAAGAATTCCTTGCTAATATCCAATCTAAACCTCCTCTCTTTAGTTTTAAAGCCAGGAACAGCTGCTCTGCTGCAGAAGTGAACAGGAAAGCAGACAGTTGCCTCTCCACTCTGTGCTTACAGCAGCCAGGGCACGCACATATCCCCACACCAAAGGCATGGCACACTCACACCTCTCTGCGGCACACACGCTGGCACCAGCCCGGGGCAGAACCTGAGGTCCCTCGGTCCCCAACCACTGTGCAGGGGCAGCCAGGGGACCATCTGGAGGCTCATTTGAAGAGCTCCCACGTCCCCGCGTTCCCGCTCCATTTCTCCTCGGATGGCTTATCAGCAGTGACTTTCCCGACAGCAATCGATAGAAAACATTTTATCACCTTCCCAGGCGGCAGGATCCGTGGAGTGGGTCTGATTTCTGTTTCTATGGTGACATCTTCCGGGCTTGTGAAAGATTTTGCCTTTCTTGGTTGTTGTTGG
>NW_008653263.1:19038-23772 GCF_000695815.1 Acanthisitta chloris
TCTTGGTTGTGGTTGGGCGGTGGAGCCGGGGGGGGGGTGGTGGAGGGGGGGCTGGTGCTATATTTTTTGTTGTTGTAGGTTTTGCTTCTTTAGTGTTATTATTTTTGCTTTTTTTTAATACCATTTTCAGCATACCAAGGCAGCCACCAGCCAGCCAAACACGATGCCTGCAGCCTACCTGCAGCACTGCTGCTTGCTGGGAGGGGCCCCAAGGCAGCTTTCATCCCCAAAATGCCTCTGAAACCTATTGAGGCTCAAACTGGGGCCATCTCCCTCCTTCCCTCACCCCCGTCCCCCTTCCCACCCTACGGGTTTCTCCTGCCAGGCCTGAAAAAAGCCACTTGGCCACACAGCAGGGATGGCCTCAAGCACAAGTGACTGCTTGGGGCATTTTGTAGCACAGCTGATTTTGCTTCTCAGCTCTACTCCCTCCTCCTTCCCTTTCCTTTTTATCTCCCTCCACCTGCTTTGGTGGAGCAGGAGGGGGGTTGTCACACAGCCTCCCACCTGCCAGCTATGGTGGCCCTGGGACATGACCAAAGAGGCAAGGAGGGACGGGGGGGATCATTTTGTGTCTCTGGGACATGATCACTTGTCATCTCCTGCATGCAAATGGCCTGGTGCTTCTGCTGAGTTATCAGCACCTGAGGATCTCACCAACTGCCTAATTAATGTCTGTCTGTTTCCCTCCTGTTAGAGCTCCCTTTACCCCATGAACTGCACTGCTCCTGCCACCTGCCCCTGCTGAAACAGTCCATGTACTCCAGTTGGGAGACACCCTCCTGGAGACACCCTCCTCTGGGAGCTAGAGGGAGGGAGGGAAGGAGGAAGGGATGGGTAGATGGAGGGAGGGAAAGGTAGATGAATGAATGAATGGATAAATGGATGGAGGGAGGGATGGATGGATAAGCTGGAGAGGGACTTTGGACAAGGGTGTGTAGTGACAGTACTAGGGGGAATGGTTTCACGCTGCCAGAGGGCAGGGTTACGTTGGATATTGGGAAGAAATTCTTCCATGTAAGGGTGGTGAGGCACTGGCACAAGTTGCCCAGAGAAGCTGTGGCTGCCCCATCCCTGGAAGTGTTCAAGGCCAGGTTGGATGGGGCTTGGAGCAGCCTGGGCTAGTGGAAGTGTCCCTGACCATGGCAGGGGGTTTGGAACTAGATGATTTTTAAGGTGCCTTCCAACCTAAACCACTCTAGGTTTCTATGGTTCTGTGGATGGCCAGAGGGATGGATTAAGGGATGACCTCTCATATCTGGAGATACACTGTGCTGATGCATTTAGCAAAGCTGTCCCCAGCTCCTCTGGCCCTTGTGTCTTGGGAACCCAAAGGGAAGCCCCTCTCCCCCCTGCACTGGGTCCCCAAGAGGGTCGAGCCCTTGTCCTTACTGCCAAGGGAGCAGCTGCCTGACTGAGGTGGACACCAGGCTCCAGCTTCCTGAAATACTGATTGCACTCAGCAGGCAGCAACCTAGAGAGGTGGAGCAATGCAAGGAAGCAAACAGCCCCATGCACATCTTGGTGTGACACTGGCTGTGCCACCTGGCCTGGGATGTACCATGAGGGCTGGTGCAAGGGCAGTGACTGGTGCTGAGCAACTGGGAAGGCTGAGGTGCTGCTGACAGCAGCAGTCCAGGTTGCCAGCAGTGGGTTTGAAAGGCATGGCCAGCTTGGCAACACTCTGCCCACACCTTTCCCGTAACGATCAAGCTGCACCATTCTATTTAATTATTGTCTGTCAGCAGCACAGCCTTCTGCCTGCACTAAAATAAGTAAATAAAATAAAACAGAGGAGTCTTCTTTTTTTTTTTTCATAATGGGAAACTCCAAAGCTCATAAACTTGAAACCATGTCCTGGCACTAAGTAACAGCAGGGGATGTCTCCTTGCATTGGGCATAGACCCAAAGCACTTAAAAGCAAGGGCAGGAATGGGTAATGTGGGTCTGCCATCCCCTTACCCAGCCAAGAGAAACGCAGCGCCCGTGACACAGAGCAACACCCCTGCATATTTCATCTCAATGCAATGCCCTTATCTTTGACCCAAAATAAAAATTATTCCTTGCTCAGCGGTCTCAAAATACAAAATTATCTACGCGTGCACTAATGCCACGTATCAATCAACTTCAAATGCAAATCCCCCCAGTGTTTAGCCCTAATTTTACCATAAAAGGATGGGTCCACGCCAAGCACCTCGCTCAACATTATTCTAGGCAACGGCAGCTACCATCAGCAAATCTTCTCCTGGTCATTGACAAATACTTGGAACCTCAGCTTTTCCTAATGGAAACAATCTGGCCAGTTCCTGAGAAAGGGTGAAGCATGGAAAGAGAGCAGCATGTTCTCTTCTCTCCCCCTTTTTCCAGCCTCTCTCCTAAGAAATCTCTTCAAAGCTGAAAGCTGGTGTGGGGATGGGTGCCACAGAAAGGACAGTGGAGCCAGTTGGGAGCAGCCAGACAACCCCCTCTTGGCTCTCCCTTCGAGGGCAGTGAGAGGACCATCATCACGGGACAGAACCTGTGTCCCATCCCTACTGACAGTAATGCTGCTCAAAGGGAACCTCATTTGCTGGGATGCGTGGAAGGTAATTAGGGATTTGCAAGGCTGGGCATATTCTGCAAGTCTTTTTCTTCCTTTTAGGAGAAACGAGGGAGTGTTTGTGGGAAAAGGTGCTGTGCAAGCATCAGGAAAACACCAGGGAGCCCTTGAAGGAATGTCAAACTGAGGATCAAACCCAGCTCATATTAAATGTCTTTTCAGGTTACTGTGAGGCTGGCAGGGTGTGGATGGACAGACAGCAGTGCTACTGCAGGGCCACAACAACTAGTAAGAGCTCTGGAAAGGCTAAAAGTCCCTGGGCACGTGCCATGTGCAAGGAGCAGAACCCCCTCAAGTGTCCCACCGAGGCTGTCCCACCGCCACCACCAGTGGCCTCACCACCAGGCACAGGATTTAATGAACTCCAGATCCTGGATCCCCCTTGCAGCCCCGGATCAGTCCCTGGCAGTACTGGGAGGGCGGCACGCAATGGGTCCATCCAAATTTCCGCCCCACATCCTCAAGGAACAATGGCCCATGTGTCCCTCACAGGCCCCTCCTGCCGCACAGGGCTGCAGCCGCCCTCGGAACACTCTCCCTCTTGTTCGCTTTGGCCGGGAAGCAGAGGAGCAGCAGGTATTTCCTGCCATCAGCCACCATCCCCGCCTGGCCAGCCCCACGGGGGACAAGCTGCTCCAGCTCCATCCCTGGGACCCCCACGGGACCTGCCACCCCTCAGGGACAAAGCAGGGACCCGCAGCAGTTGTTGTCCCTCATCAGGCAGGTGGCCCTGCTCCAAAGGGACACCAGCAGCTCCACGCACTCCCTCCTGCTGTGCACATCCTGCTGGAAAAGATTTCCCTTCTGCTGTTCCAAGTCCCAGCTAAAATGAGGCTCAAAAACGTGCAAAACGCTGGTTTTGCCTCGTTTCCTTTGTGCGTTTCAGTGTGTTCTGCAAACAGGGCACTTCCTCAGAGCACCGCTTTGGCTCTCACGTTCGGGAATAAGAGAGAGGCTTTTATTTTAATAGGAAAACAGGATTATAAATTAGCAGTCAAGCTGTGAGAGCACAGAATCTTCCTCTTAAAATATCTGCACACGTCGCTGTGGCCAAAGTGTGTCAGCACTGGGGACACGGGCACGGAGGGGTCCTGGGTGCCACCCCTGTTGGTGCAGAGCAGGTGTAGGTGGCCAGTGGCATGTGGGTAACCAGCTGAAAACACCCAACAGCAAGGGCTTACACCAGATACCTGATGGAGAGGAAAGTCCCAGGCAAGCATCAGGCAGCGCTGCTGCTGCAGCCAATTTTCCTCACTTAATATGTTTCCTGCACTCGTCCTCCTCCCTGACCTCGGCTCCTCCTTGGAGCACGTTCAGCCCCAGACGCACCGCTGAGCACAGCCAAGGCCAGCGGGACTGCTGCCATTCCGTCCCTCCCCTCCGCTCTGAGGCCAGGGCTCCTGCCACGCTGCTGCAGATCCCAGCTCCCCCCAGGCTCCCCACGCTGCCTGGGACAGCGCTGAACTCCTTGTGGGATGCTGGTGCTCTGTGCATTCATGGGATGCTTGGAGAGCAGGGGGTGGAAAGACCACCTCCATCCTTTGTGAAGGATGTGTGATACAGACTCAGATCCAGATGAGGATCTGAATCCAGCTCCAAATGCAAATCCAGATGTGGATTAGAATCCAGATCCAAACCCTGACATAAATCCAGACCCAGACCTAAGTGCAGACTCACACATAGTCCAGCCCTGATCCAAACATGGATCCAAGCCCAGAGACAGCCCCAGCTCCAAACTTGAAGCTGAGCCCTGACCTAGGGTCTAGTGTGTGTCCTCAGGGACCTCATCCTGCCCAGTTCCAGCACCCAGTGGATGCTGCACAGTGGGATGCCCTGCACTCAACACCACTGCCACCCTCCGTGCCCAGACCCCAGTGCCCAGTACCAGAACCTGTCCATTCCCTGCACCCAGCACCGGTGCCACCCTCCTGTGCCCAGTGTCCAGTGCCCTTTGCCAGCATTCAGTAGGGTGCCTGGTACCCAGCCCCGGTGCCACCCTCCCGTGCTCGGTCCTTGATCCCAGACCATGCTGTCCAGGATCTGCGCTGTGGTTCCTGCTGCTGGCACCCAGCACCTGCTGCGGAGTACCCCGGGGCTCAGTGCGCCATGCCCTGCTGCCCGGTGTGCCGTACCCA
>NW_008653264.1:0-5259 GCF_000695815.1 Acanthisitta chloris
GTGAACTTGCTGAGGGTGTACTCAATCAGTCACACTGTCCATGTCACCAACGACGATGTTGAAGCCATAGAAACATTATCTACACAAAACAAGGACTGAGTTTTGAAAGTTTTAATTTGTTCTCCAAGTTCTTCCTTCGGCTTTTGTATGAGGACAGGCCATTCTTTCTTCTGTAAAGCACGGAAATGTATCCATAGCAGTTTAGGCATTTATTGTCTGTAGATTGGCATCTGAATTTCAGTTGTTTGCACTCACCGACCCCCTGAGTTTTTGCTTAAAAATGTGAGTGTTGCTGATGCATGTTCTGTTTCTAGGTACATGTAAATTATTTTTTTTCTGCAGAATTGATTGAAACTTACCTTTTTGAGGATCTCAGGTATAAATCAGGCATCAGTGTAGTGAGAGAAGAAACATATTGTTGTCATGGTCCTTCCCTCCCCTTTGTCCCAGCTTCATCAGGACTCTTCATCAGAACTGTAGTGATAGGACAAGGAGTAATGGGTTCAAACTGTGAGAGAGGAAATTTAGGTTAGATATCTGAAAAAAATTCTTTCCTGTGCGGGTGGTGAGGCACTGGCACAGGTTGCCCAGAGAAGCAGTGGATGCCCCATCCCTGGAAGTGTTTAAGGCCAGGTTGGATGGGGCTTGGAGCAGCCTGTGTTAGTGGGAGGTGTCTCTGCCCGTGGCAGAGGGTTGGAACTAGATGATCTTTAATATAATATCCCTTCCAAACTATTCCATGATTCTACCTCTTGGGAAGACCTAGTAGATGGTTTTTATGGCTCTGGATGTATAGCTAGACAGCTTGGCTTGTCATCCAGAAGTGTGTCCAGGTGCTGAAGCCCAGGTGTAAAGAGAGCACAGTGTTCAGCTGTTGGCAGCAGGGGACAAATAGCACACCAGGACATCTCTCCTTTGTACCTGGATGTTCGTAGTTCACTTAGAAACTGCAAACATGGCATTAAACTAGCTGGTGAGGACCTTTCCAGCTATACGGAGTTCATCTACAGGAGACACCAGTCAAATACTTGTGCAGTTTAGTGTAGGTACCTCCCAGGGATGAAGAGGGACCTGTGACTTACACTCCATTTCCCTGAGACTGCTTGTAAATGGGCATAAGTGTTGGAAGAGACAGTCCTTCCTTTGGCTGTTTGGAATCTGTTTCCACCAATTCCCTTGTGCCAGGGCTACCTGTCATGGGAACCAGCTGGCTGAAAACAGGCCTTTTCCTCTTTCTGTCTGGCAAGTTAATTCTAAGCCAAAGCCAGACCAGTTCCTTATCTGCTTCACCGCATGAGAGTTAAGCCCAGCCTAAGAGTAGCACTGGAAAGGTTGGGCAGAGCCAGCCTCTTGCAGCCAAAGCTCTGGCATGGACCAAGTGAGACTTCCCAGTCGGTATCAGGGCTGCAGGGGGTATCTTTGTACTCCAGGAGCAAAACCCTTGAGGCTAACCACCTCTGTGTCATCTCTTAAATGAAACTGAGCTCCCAGCATATCCCTAAATTAAAAACCCTCATCTGCGTAAGAGAAACAGCTCATGGTGATTATTAATGATGTGTGTTCCCCAGTGATCTCCATGGTGGTTTTGTTTGTGAGAGGACATTCTTCTTGAGATCTCAAGTGGCTCATGTACCCCCACAGCCCCCCACTGAGGGGGGGAGGGCACAGGGTGTCCCTTTGTAGGCTATACTGGTGTTCCCCACATGGTCCTCTCAGAGTGTGTCACACCACATGGCTGGCCCTGGAAGTTTCCATGCAGGTTGAGATGCTAAAGTACTTCTAGCTCTGCCTACTCCACAGGTTTCTGACATCATGAGCTGGGTGGGGGGCTGTGTGTGAGGGACATGCTGCTTGATCAGGTGCGATGTTATCAGTCAAAAAACCAAACACTTGAGTGTTCAGAATAAACTTTCACTTTCCCTATAGCATCACCTTATGAGTAAACTTCAGAACCTTTCAGCCCCCAGTAATTTCATCAGATAAATGGTATTTTATTGGCCTTGCTGGATATTGAAAGCTGTTAAGATAATAAAAACCTATATAATTAGAAGTCAATAGACAGGATTGAACAAGAGGCCTGATATCAGCATCTTGAATTTTGTGTCTGAACTTGGGCTTGCATGTTAGTGGGTTGGACCCGGAAAGTCTCCATTTTTGTGTTACAGGAGCAAATCCAGCAAGTTTTCAGTGGAATTCAGTGGAATCCCAGCAGGGTATTTCTGGACTTTATAGACAAAATCTGGGAGACAGGAACAGCCCAAACCTAATGCCTTTGTGAAAGGAATTCACAGTTTAGGTCGAGATATGGTGGTTTTCTGCCCACACTGGGACTATCAGTCTCTTCCCATGTTAGCAGACAGTGGATTTGGGAATTATTTCAGAACTAATTATGTTTTTTAAAGTTGGGGAATCAGCATTTTGTTCAGGAGAGTTGTAAACATGCATAATTAAAGGATATCCTAGTTATTGTAGCCCCTTTCTGGGTGAACAGTGAATCCTCCCAGGGTTTGACAATAATTGTAGGTACTACTTTTGAAATCCTATTGCCACAATCTTGGTGAGTGGAGTTAGTTTTCTTTTACCGTGGTGCTGGTGGTATTTTTATGGGGTTTTTTGAGACCATTTGCCATATTTACCTTAAAATTTAAATGTAAAAAAAAAAAATTATTTTATTCACTGTGTCTTTGAGTTGCTACGTACTACTTCTGAAAGCTCTCCTTGCCCTTGTAACGCAGTTGTACTTTAAAGCAGTCCTTCATGTGCTCCTGTGTGCATAGATAACTACAGGAAAAGGATTTCTGCCAGGTTAAGGCTATTTTATTTTATTAGATTAGGGCATCAGAGGAACATACTGAGATTGTTGGCTCGGTTTCAGCTCTTTCGGTTGGATTCATATGAAGACAGTAAGGTGTGGTACCACACAGCGAGCAGCACTTAGAAGAGGAAGTTGAACTTTTGCCAAAACCAGAGTAGTCCTTCCCTTTTTTTTTCATTCGTGTGTTGTGTTGGAGCTTGTTTTACCATATCAGCCCCCAACATTTGTGCTTCATGTGTGTATTGCCACTGGTTTCAGTCAAGCTGCTTATGTGGAGCTTGCACAGGTTGATGGAGTGGCTGCTTCTCTTCTCCAGCACATCCTGTTCCCAAAATCTTCGACAGCGTTTCCTAACTTTAATAACTTCAGGTTTGTCAGGTTTAACCCTGTCTGTTGTCCTTCTGTACAGAAGCTGGTGAAATAACGCTGAAGGACACGACCATCCTCTGCTCCAGGCGTTAGTCAGGGTGTTTGCCTCAGTTTTGTTTGCTTTTAATATTCCTAAGGTGTAAGCCAGCATCTGTTCCAAGTCAGTTGCTGCTCTCAAATTGACTTCAGAGGGAGCAGAATTAAATGTTTGTTAAAAATAACAGCATTTTATTTTGCTTGGATGGTTGTCTTTTATGTTTCGAAATTGATGAAAGCTTCTCTGTATGACCATGGAATTTGGTCTCTATTTTTTTTTTTAAAGTGTGTCATCCCAAGATGGAGTTGCAGCTGTCTTGTTCTCCTTTCTTGCTCTGTTATGCTCTTCTCCTCTGGTTAAAAATAGCCCAAGAGGAATCACTCTTGACTGAACACTTCCTCTTTCAAACTACAGATTTTTAAAATTGTGTGAAATCACTTATAAAAACAAGCAAATTAGGAGCAGTAGGGTTTGCTGTAATGCAACGAGCTGTATACAGCAATTCTGCCCCTTGTCATTCCTGGCACACCACTCCTTTCCTATAGCAGGTGGTTAAACAGATTTATTGGGAATTTGCACAAGTTCGTGGCATAGGACATGATATAATTTGCACGTCAGCAGTGCTAATTTGCTCCAGATCTAGTGTCTTTTTGGATTTATAGGATTCTCTTAAAGCTTTAAGTCCACTGTTGCTTGTCTCTGAGGAAGAGACTTGTTTCCCTGTGGAAAACACTGCACGGGACTGGAGCTCCTTTAGCATGAGAGTGACACTTGGTTGCACAACCACAAAGTCCTCACTTTGGATCCAGGGTCAAAAGGCAGATCCAGATTTTGTGTTCAGCTTCTGTCTACAGGGAGTTGACTTGCATAAAGATATTGAATCTCTGTGCTCAATTTAATTGTTAAGAGGTTTGAAATTTGACCACCCCTTGGGTTTTCTGGACAGATCTACATGGTTGCTGATGGCTAACACCACACAAATGTAAGCCATGTTGTCAGGGTGTCCTTGGGAGCTGGCCATGGTGCAAAGCATGGATTGGAGCTGCTCTCCTGATGCCCCTTCTGCAAAGTGCAGTTTGGAAAATGCACTTTTCTTTCTGTATTCTCTGAATCAGGCTGTATCAAGAGGCACTTGGACTGTGGAGTCAGCCAAATCCTAGTTAGGCTGAAGAGCTCTGTTCCAACCTGTTTTCTAAAGTTCCTATTTTAAGTTAGTGGGTGAACTAATATGCACTAAATCATAAAACTTTGTGAATCTGCTAACACAGTCAGCACCAACCTGCAAAGTTCAGAACTCCCCTGGGCCCTAACACTTCTGAAGTTATACATAGTTGTTGCTTCGTTTTGTACTTGCTGGTTTATTTATCTTGAAATATTGCAGGTCGAAGCTTGTAGAGGGGAAAGGTGACTTGATTTCCTTTTGCAGTAGAGACCAGGAAAAACTGATATATTGAGAGCACCAGAAAGATTCTAAATGCCAGTGGAAAGTATTCTGAGCTCATCACATTTATTTCACACTATCAAAGGTAAAAGGAAGAAGTGGTTCGAGTGGGCATTGTAGAAACCCACCCGTGGCAGGGTGGAGACCAAGGCAGTGCTAAATGTTAAAGGTCAGCTCAGGCAATCTAATCAGTACAGTGTGGTCCCAGACTTCTTATCACAGCCACGTTTAATCTTTTTTTCTTGCAAGAGGCCTCTGAAAGGGCAGGGGAGGGAGGGAATGGAGAGCTGGTGATCTGGTGACTTGGCACATAGTCAGTTTGGGTAATTGTGAGGAGCATGAAACTGTGCTGAACTGCCGCTTGGAAGGGCTTTGGAAAAGAGAAACACTTTAAATTATTTCAATTAGGAGTACTTCTACTTAAGTGAAATTAAATCAGTTTCTCATTTTGCTAACATTGAATGTCAACATAATGGCTTGATGTCAGACCTTAAAGTGTCCAATTCAGAGAGAGATGCTTTTCCTGGGATCACCCATTAAGCGGGGAATACATGAAATGGTCAGTAATGATATCCTATGTCTTGTAATTAAAGTAAG
>NW_008653264.1:5284-8032 GCF_000695815.1 Acanthisitta chloris
GGTGATGCATTGCTGTGTTTTACACTGAGAGGAATACATAAGGAAGTGGATCCTTTCCAGCAAGGGTTTCCGTCTTGTGCTCCAAAATTGTATCACAATGACTCCACTAATCACTGTTGTCAAAGGTTCAGAGGTGACACAGGTGGTGTTGCGTGGGGAGGTGGTTTGTGTTGTTTCAGCTTCATTCTTGCCCCAACAACTGCCTTGTGATCATTTTTCCATCTCAGTTTCTAGAGGAAAATAACAATACAAAGTAGCCAAAGTCTCTCCTTGCTGCAGAAAATCTTTGTCGAGGTCCCAGGAGTTCTTTGTACTAAAATATTTCTCTTTGGCAGCAACATTCATTTTGTAAATTTTATCATACACAAATAAGAGAGAAACACATCCAGGGAATGACTTTTAAAGTACAGATACATGAAACTGGTCTGACAGCCAAGGTGAGGAAATCAGATGCAAGAAACAGCTGGAGAACTCAGACAGCCAAGCCCTCTTTGGTGAAGGGAAAGCATTCAAGGCTTCTGTATCATTGGTTGTGAACAAGAAATTTATTCATGCAGCCCCTGTGAAACTGGCAGAGGCTATGGGCAGGTTTCCTCTGCCTGAGCAACATCATCTCTCTTACTGGTGGAGATTCATCCCTGGTTTGGTAAAGATTTACTGC
Organism: Acanthisitta chloris; assembly: GCF_000695815.1. NCBI lineage: Eukaryota > Metazoa > Chordata > Aves > Passeriformes > Acanthisittidae > Acanthisitta > Acanthisitta chloris. The sequence continues at coordinate 5,946 of NW_008653264.1, forward strand.
TGGTTCTGATGAGTAATCCTCAGTCTTGTCTTTTCTTCTGCTGTTCAGTGCCTGAAGAGCAGCTGCACAACATCGATGAGTATGATCTCAATGTCGTCCGCCTCTGCTTCCAAGCTTTTCTTCCCGACGAACACGGCAACTACACGTTAGCTCTTCCTCCTCTGATTTCCAACCCAATCTATGACAATAGTAAGTACCAACTCAGTCAAAGGTCTATTTGCTTTTCCTTTTGTTGTTCTCTTAAGCTTGGGATGAAGAATGCCAGGCTGGTTTCTGAGGTCTGTGCCAGTCTTCTGTGGCTTGGGACTGCCAGGTGCATGTCAGACACGTGGAAGGTCACAGTGAGTATGGATTCAAACATGATCCCAGGGTGGAGTGTTGGCCAACCAGGGTAAGAATTGTCCATCCTTGGACTCACACACAGGTGTGCCTTAAGCCCTTAGTCACGTACAGCAGCAAAGACTGCAAAGAAAGGCCCTGACGTGCCAAGTGATTAAAATAGTAGTAGTGAGCTGGAGGGCTGCCTTCAGACTGATCTGTTTTCCAAGGGAGTCCTCTGAAGCCTGTTTGTGCCCTTGAGGAATCTTGCTTCTGCCTTGTGAGGTCTCTGGAATGGGACTTGTAAGAGAGATTTATCCCAGTGGGAAGCTATCTAAAGACTTTTTTATGACTTTTGTATCCCTGTTGGTTGCTGTTTTAGTGTATAGGTAGGTAACAGGAATCTTAGATCATGCTCTGGGAGGGTGCAGAGGTACATGAAACCCTCTTTTTGGCACTGTTTTCCACAAAACTAGACTTCCATAGGGCTTTGGCAGATCACTTCAGGTGAGGGTTTTAGCCCTCAGTGTGTACTGGACTTCTCTCGTGGAACAGAACAGCAGAGGAACTCTTAATCATTGAACACTTTCCTGCAGTGGATTTTATTTCTGCAGCACAATTATTTCCATGCTGAATATTTAAGGTCCTTGCTTTAGCAGAAACTACTGAATCAAATGAGATCTGTGTTTTATAAAGTTGTTAGAAATGTGTTGATGTGAGCATAACCCTTATAAAATGTTGATTATGGATTTGATATATTTAGAGTACCTTCTCGAATGATCTGGGAGACAGAACTGTGTGCATTGTGTTACTGAGAAGCCCTTGTACTGAAGTAATCAGAGCTGAGATAAAACTGATGTGCAAGATTTGCAGCTATGCCTCAGATGCCATTTAGAAATGTGCCAAATCATGATTACTTGTCTCCGTTGCCTGACGTCAGTCCTGGCGAAGCCGCGGCAGGCCCGAGTGCTGCGTGGTGGGGGAAGCAGAGTGTGCTGCTGTGGGTGGCTGTGGGCAGCACTGGAGGCACCTAAAACCCTCCGTGTCACGTAGCAGCGGTGTAAATAAACCCGTGCGCAACTGCAACCACAAATCATAAAAGATGATGTTGCTCAGTTTCAGATCTGAATTACTTCTAACAATGTCACTCTCGTTCAACCAGCGCTGGGTAAGGTCAGGTTGGAACTTCAGATAACAGACACAACAGGCTGTGGGATCTGCTTTTGCAGATCTGTTCAGATGTTCAGAGCTTCTCTGAAACTGAGCTTGCACTTCTCAAATCCAGTGTTTTCTTCACTTGCTAATACTTTGTAGTCTCCACCTGCTTTGGACAGTAGAGATAAATAAAAGTCATATGGGCTTTTATCACAGGCAATCCCAGTAGTAAAGACTGCAAGTGTCTAAAATTCAGTATTACAGGCAGCTTCTGTTTTCAATTGCTTGTAATGTTAACCGATTTTGAACAGAAATTTCCCAAGTTGTATATATCACCATGCCAAAAACTCTTGGGAAGAGTCAGATGAAGCAGCTTACCACTTCTGAGAAACAAGGTTGGGTAGAGCATACTGTGCTGCCCTTGGTAAAAGCAACATGATTTCTGGTGATAGGCCCATTTTTCTAGGGATTTGTCATCAGGGACATGCTACTGAGGAGGGAGGAACAGGACTTGGGCAGAAGTCAGGTGACAGGTGAGGGCATGCACAGGGGAATCGTCACAGCATGACAGAGGCCACAGAAAACATCTCCCTCACAGTCAAGTGCTGGACTTG
>NW_008653264.1:8062-11208 GCF_000695815.1 Acanthisitta chloris
GTGCATCCACATCCACTGTCATTTGTGTTTCTGTATTTCCCCTTCTAAATTCCTTGTATAAAAACAAAACCACAAACTCCAATCTAGGAGAACTGCCCAAAAAAATCTGTTGAAAGGACCTAAAGGGAACTATAAGAGAGCTGGAGGGTGACCTTTCAGAAGGGCATACAGTAATACGACAAGGGGAATAGCTTCAAAGTGACAGAGCATAGGGTTAGATTGGATGTAGGAAGAAATTCTTCAACTGTGAGGGTGGTGAGGCACTGGCACAGGTTGCCCAGAGAAGCTGTGGCTGCCCCATCCCTGGAGGTGTTCAAGGCCAGGCTGGATGGAGCTCTGAGCAACCTCTCCTTGTGGAAGGTGTCCCTGCCCATGGCAGGGAGTTAGAACTAGATGAGCATTAAGGTCACTTCCAACCCAAAGCACTCTGAATCTATGATGTCAAGTGCCATTCAAGCCGAGAGAAATGAGACAAAGGTAAAATTAGGCTTCTCCTCACAATTCTTAATTTACGCTTCTTGTGAAAAATGTACCATGACGCTGTCAATCACATGATCCTGTACTGTTTTTGGGTTTGTTTCGTTTCCCCTCCCTTCAAAGTTTCTGATTCATTCAGCAAATGAAGCGGTGTGTGTCACGTAGTATGTGAGGCTGCAGCTCCTACTTCTAATAGTAATAGCTGCAGATAGTAACTATGTAATTGGGGTCTGGTGTGAGGTTACTAGGAACTCTGTGCTATGTGTAGTATGTGTTGTGCTACAGTGTACCTGTACTTGGGCAGGAAGCTGCCTCAAACTGAGAATCTAAAGCAGATTTGTTTTGGGTTGGTTTTTTTTTTGTTTTTTTTGAGAGTGACACCATGAGCTTTGGTTTTGTATTTCAACTCCATGTCTGGAACAAGGATCCCATGGTGGCAGAGCATCGTGGTGCTGTGGCTGCAGGAGGAGCCACCTGCAGCCATCAGGATGTTTGGATGCAGTGCGCAGCCTTAGTGGCATAAATTCGTGGTGACATAGAGTGAGAGACTGTGCACAGCACATCTTCATCCACAACTATCCTGAGTGCTGGTCATGTTCAGCCACAGTTTGGAGTTGAAATTTGAGCATTTTTGGGTGCTACCTTGAGTAAAGATGTGAAAGTTATGGTCCTAGATGTGTACAGAGGGTAACAGAGGAGAGACTGAATGGGCAAGCATCTCTGTAAATAGAACTACAGCCAGATACTCAGATAGGGGAATTTTCATGACTTGCTAGCCCAGCTCTTTCCAGAGAAGTGTGACTGTACCAGGTAATCGGTCACTCAGACTACTGCTTTGAATTCTGCAGCTTGATGGGCAGCAGGACCGAGCACAACCATGTCATTTGGGGAAGTATTTTGAGACTGCTCTAGAATAGTTAGGGAGTGAGTGGCACAGCTGCACTCATGTCTTGCGTTGGAGATGAGCAGCTGAGAGCTGCAGAATCATGAAACATCAGGCCCTGCTTGTGAATTTCCTGCATGAAGTGACTTGTTTCATGTGGATTTCAGGGTGTCACTCCTCCAGCTATTGCCTTCCCTTCACATGCCTTAACTCCCAGCACCTTGTATCCAAGAGTGACAAAGTCACAGTAATTCTTTATTCTCAAATTTGCCTGTTTGTTTCCAGGAGCTCCCAACACTGCTGAATTGAGGATTTGTCGTGTGAACAAGAACTGTGGAAGTGTAAAAGGAGGAGATGAAATATTTCTACTGTGTGACAAAGTTCAGAAAGGTAGTCTGGACTAGGTTTTCTCTCTTCCTTTGTCCCATATGGCTGACACTACCACTTTCCTGCTGGTGAAGTGAAACCCTTCACCACATGCTCCTAAGTGGTTTGGTTTTATAGCTGGGTGGAACAGTGTTCAGGTTCAAGTGCTCTCAGCACCTCTTGTGCCTTTTAAGTCAAGCCATTCTGCATCTGAATTCTGAGTCAGCTCCTTCTTTTCCTCCCCTTTTCCCTTTTTTTTTTGCTGCAAGTTTTTCAGCTTAACAAGCATCTTGTTTCTAATGGACTAGATGATATAGAAGTCAGATTTGTATTGGACAACTGGGAGGCCAAAGGTTCCTTCTCTCAAGCCGATGTTCACCGTCAAGTGGCCATTGTGTTCAGAACTCCTCCGTTCCTCAAGGACATCACCGAGCCCGTCACAGTGAAGATGCAGCTGCGAAGGCCTTCTGACCAGGAAGTCTCTGAACCTATGGATTTCAGATACCTACCAGATGAGAAGGGTATGGTTCCAATGAGTTGTGTTTCTGAGTAGCCGTTAATGCAGGACTCATGGGAGCAGCTTAATTAGTAAAAATTCTACAACACTACTTCTGAAAAGTAGAGTTTTGGGGTTTAAAAGTAACAATAGTCAGCTGAAATACCAAGAAGCACTGTTGGTAACAGTGTAATGGTTTGTTAGTGCTGCCATGTCAAGTACTTTTCTTTAAATTTATCTTACTGCAGCCAGGTGCCACAAGAAGGTTCCTTTGCAAATGGTACCAAAGAGAAACATAACTTCTCCCTTCCACTCCTTCCTCTGCAGATCCATATGGCAACAAAGCAAAAAGGCAGAGATCAACATTGGCTTGGCAAAAGCTCATACAGGACCATGGTAAGGAAAATACTTGTCTTTTTCCTTGTTTGATGAAACTTAAATGTAGATGGAGCTGTTTTCTATAAGAGCAAACGTTCAGTGCACACTCATGCTTTCTTTCTTGCATTGCAGGATCAAACACAACGGAAAGGCCCAAAGTAGCTCCATTTGCTGAAGGGAAGCAGATTAAGAAAGGTAGGAGTTTGTCTGCAATCTTAACAGTGGTTTGAAACACATAGTGCCCTCCTCTTTGCTTGAAATTCTAGTCTTCTCTTGAGGGTTTCTTCCTGTAAAGTGATACTTTTTACTATACAAACTTAAACACATCAGTTCTTTATGTAACTGTAGCTATCTGCTTCTGCATGGGGAGAGGGTTGAGGTGGACAGCTGTCTTGGTGCTGTCCAGAAATCTGGGGTCCAGCCTGGAGAGCAGTTAAGCAAGTATGAAAGTTGAAATGCACATGTAGTCTTACTCAGATCACACTGTTCTTTTTGCATTGTAATTTAAAAAAAAAATCAAAAACTGTCATTAAAACTCAGCCACAT
>NW_008653264.1:11233-13893 GCF_000695815.1 Acanthisitta chloris
TCACTGATGATGCCAGGGTTGGGAACACTGGCCAGCACTAGTCAGATCTACCACACGTGCAGCCAGCTTGCCCACCCACCTGCACAGGTGGGCCCAGGGAAGCAGGATGTGCTGTCCTCGTGCTGGCTGCAGAGCACCACCCCCTCGTCCAGCAGTCTGCTTGGAGCACACCCACAGAACAGCTTCACCACAGATGTGCCTCAGCCAGCTGCTCCGGGTAGCAGCTCTCTCCCAGCCTTCCATGACAGCCCTCTGAACTGGCCTGATGAGAAGGATTCTGGCTTCTACCGGAATTTCAGCAGCACCAACGGGCTGGGAGCAGTGGTGGTGTCGAGCGCAGACCTGCAGAGCGTGTCCAGCATCAGCAGTGTGCACGTGGCTCATCCTGCCGGTGGCTCCAGCAGCGTCAGCATGGACACCGACGACATGAATTGCACCAGCATCAGCTTCGACAAGTACAACCCTGTGCTCAGCACAGGCACTCACAGGCAGCAGCTGCAGCTGCCCCCCGGGGCCGCGGCCACGACCTTAGCTGATCCTGTTTACGGCTTTATAGACCAAGAGGTTCTGAGTGAACCAAGACTCTCCGCCAACCACCAGAATAGCATGGCAGACAGCCAGTACTATAACACTGATAGCCACACTGATGAGCTCTATCAGTCCTTCCCCTTTGATAACATATTGCAAAGCTATAACCCTTGAGGCAGTGGTGGGTACGTAGAGCTTTCCAGGTGTCACTGCGTGGAGAGGAGTAACTTACCCTTCTGGAGTCCCTGCTTTCTCTTTCCAAATGTTGCTATACAAGTTTCATGATATAACTTAAGGTTATTTATTTGAGCCCATACTGGTGCCCATAAAGAAGGGAGGTGGGAGTAGGGTTTGGGGTTCTGTATCTTAAAAGAACCTCGTAGATGTATTTTGGCACTGTTGGGAAAGGGAACTGTTAACACCTACAGCTTCCATGCCTTTGGGGACTGTAAAAGCTGGGATCTTCAGAAGGGTTAGGATTTCAAATGCTTCACAGGGTTAAAGTTGTTCCCAAAATAATAATTTTTGCCATAGAAATTGTTTTGATAGGACAGAAATTAGGAAAAAAAACATGTACATGAGCACTCCAGTCTCATCTAATGCTATTAAAGTTCTACTCAACTTACTTGAAAGGTTTAGGTTTCTTACCCCCTTTCATATGTTCTCCTAAAACAAGACCATGTATTGATTTTACACTTTTCCACCACACTCCATTTGCTTTGAAGGCAAATTTACTCATAAAATTGTTTTAATGACTATGTCATTGTTAGATATATTTAAAAAGACCGGAAGGTTTGAGTTTTTAACTAGTCCAACTTTGCTGTAAATGAAATCACTGTACGAGAGAAAGGACACAAAGTAAGGACTTGTCTGCACTTCCTCCAGAGTGCACTGTTTTAAATGCCAAACCCCTGTTGCTTTAGCAATGAAACTGTTATTGCTCTGCAAGTTATTCTGTGTGTGTATCTGTGATGTATATGATGTTTTGAAGGGCAGAAATTTGTTGAGCCGAAGTATCTCCATATTCTCTCCTCAGGTATCCCAGCAGTTTCCTGCTATGCAAGTGACTGCTTCCACAAAGGCTCAGCTCCTGCCTCCCCACCACCACCCCCTCACAGGAAAGCTCTGGGGCAAAGCCAGAGGCAGTCTTAGTGCAACCTCCTCTCTATTAACAACTTTTAAGGCCATTTCAGTCAGTACTAATTAAAAACACTCCCTTATCTTCTGTATCAGAAACCAGAATTTCCTCCCTCCCACTTGATTCCCAATCTTCACCCTTAGCCTGAGCCAGCAGCTGTTCCAGGACACCTTGCTGGAGGTGACTGGCTAGGTAAGACTCTACTCTGAATTATGGGCCTTGGCTACTGTATTATACTATTATTTTTTTAAGAAGCAATACAGCAAGGCATGTCTGAGTATTTCTGAAGTGCTGCAGCTGTTCTATAGGGCAGATAAGAGTCTAATTGTTACTGTTGGGTGACATAAAAACACAGCATGAAATAAGCAATAAAAAAGCACATTTGGATATGTAAAATCAAAAAAACACACCCCAGATATAAAAGCCACTTGAGACATGTTGATGTACACAAGGAAAGGAGCTCCAGAACCCCTCTATGGTTTCTAGGAGCAGGAACTCCTTCCCTGCAGTAATTCATTGCATTTGGAGCTGCTGCTGGAATGCATCACCCCAGTGCCATGGGTCTGACAGTCAAGGTGTAGGATAGGAGCATGAAATTACAGAGTTTTTAATACTCAGGGATGCAAGAAGGGCCATCAAAAAAACTTCTCCCCTAGACTTCCAAAGAGCAGACTTCAGCCTGCTCAAAAGTGGTTCAGAGTGTACCCTGGAAAACAGCCCTTGGGAAAAAAAAAAAGGGTCCAGGAGGGAGGGACATACTTCAAGAAGGAGGTATTGAAGGCACAGGAGCAGCTGTCCCTGTGGGCCGTAAGGTGAGCCAGTGGGGAAGGTGCCGGCCTGGCTGAAAAGATAGTGGAGAATTCCTTCCGAATATCTAATTGAAACCTGCCCTCTCTCAATTTGAAGCCATTATCCCGTTTGTTCATGCAGTTGTAAAAAGTCCCTCTCCAGCTTTGTTATATTTGACTTTAGGAATATAGTCAGGTCATGTAGG
>NW_008653265.1:0-5479 GCF_000695815.1 Acanthisitta chloris
CACGCACACGCACACGCACACACACACTCTGAGCATTGGTCTCTTTTTATGGGACTCTGCCAGGGCACCAATTGGTCAACTTGAGTTGCTGGGTCAGCATATAGCAATTCCCAGCACATGCAGCTCACATATGTCCTGAGAAAGGTATAATTTAGTGCCACCAAGATTTATGGTAGACAGCAGAGTCTCATTATCTGGAGAGGATTTTGGTCATTATCTCAGCAGCTGGAGAATTTCCGTGGAATCTTGGTGAACAATGGCACCTTGTTATCTTGGCAGCCAGGGGATTTATATAGCTGGAGACATGCTGTGGCACAGCAAGCTTTGAGGCAAACAACTAGGCCTTTGCCACACAACAAGCCGTCAAAGTCAGGCAATGTCAAAACAAACATTTCTTAAACATTCCTTACAGGAGATGAGCGGGGAAAAAAAAAAACGTCCATTTCCATCTACAAGACCATTTCTTCTAAAGCATAAGGTCACATATATGCAACCCATTAGCATGTCTTTTGGGATTTTTTTTCAGATCATTAATGTCTTTGTTTTAAGAGATCATAATATCAATATTTTAACTTGAAGTCTTGTCTTCATAGTGCAATTATAATTTAAATATATAAATTTTTAATTCTAAAGTGCAAATCTGCAAACAAATTAACAATCCCATTTTCTTTTCAGAAATCAGATATGAGTGCAGTTAATTGTATTTTCAGTTTTCAGATCAAAAGTTTAGAAATTTTAATTCCCTCAGCTTTATATGTCAACTCCTTTGTACACTAAAGTCCAAGGAAAATTCCAGTTGATTTCAGTGAAGTTCTGGAAAATCTCATATGAATATTTTTAAAAGCACTCAAATTCTACAAACAACAATACAGAAATACCTCCATATTTTTATTAAATATATTGATATAGATTACTTTACACATTCTCCAAATAATACCAAAATTTTATTTTAAATAAACAGTCCTAGAATCTCCTTATTAAAAATCTTCTAAAAACTGAAGTAAATAAAATTTCAACATTTCTGTAAACTGTGTTTTTCTCCTCTATAATTGTAAAGAATTTCTTATGTCTGTCAAAACAGTACATGGACACAAAATCATTTAGAGCAAAGTACTCAGATAAACATTTGCTTCACATTTTTGTTACCATAAATCAAAACCTGGGAAAATTATTCTAAGCCAAAGCATTGTAGCAAGACAGGCATTTTGATTATTAAAAGACTACCTTCTGCAGAGTAGAAAATAGTGTTTTATCTTTTTTCTCTAGACATTAATTAGCTCATCTTTTATTTTGCTGTAAGAGATCTCATTCCTATTCTTCCTTGCTTATTCATCACTTGAAAGTTTGATTTTCAGTTTCATTCCTGCATTACTGTCCTAGACCAGATTACATGAAGTCCTGTGTCTACAACAAGAAGACTTATTTTGGCAGGATTCTGATTATAATGAAATGAATGGCAAAAATTATAGTTACTTCAGAGGGATCAAGTCTTTGACTAAAGTGGCATCAAATCTTTGCAGTGTTTTTCAAATTACACAAGAGAAATTATCTTCAAAATAATTAATATTTAATGAAAGACTGGTAACAATTATTTAAAGAATCAACGTTTTTTTAAGAAATTAAAGATGCCATCTGAAGTAATGTTACAGCAAATAAATGTCCCTACTAGCTATTTTCTGGCCAATAAATCATTCTAACTGTGATATATCTCTCATCAGCAAATGATTATTAATTTATTCTCTCACATGTATGAAATTACTCGAAGTTTCACTGCCACTCTATTTCTCATTTGTACCACACTTTGCCATTGTGCATATGTTCTGCAACATTGTTCTAGAGGTTCATATATTAGAAAAGAATGCCTTCAAACTCTTTTATACTAGTCTATTTACATATTTTCTGGTTATTGATTTTAATACTGGATATAGTTTGGAAATACACTATCCATGGTTATCATTTGAAACACCTTGATTTTCTCAAGTGCATTTATAACAAACTCAAAATAAGTTTGTATGGTAATCTACTTCTCACACCTTTGTAAATTTATCATTACTTATTAGTGTAACACACTCCAGCAAATGACACCTTTAACAGCAGACCATACAGGAGCCTAATGTCCAGCTTTAGGTGCCATTTGATGCACGGGAGGAGCTAACAGTTAAAAGTTCACCACTTCCAAGAAAAATTAGAAGGATTTAATACCTTCTTTCTTAAGAGTAAGAAATTAAGTATGGGGCAGAATGCCCAACAAAATATAACCCCTTGCTGCTGGGCTGCAGTTAAAGCTGAGAATTCTTGAAACGTGCAAAACTCAGGTCACCAAACAGATTTTATATTCAGTACTGAGTGCTCATGTCTTAATACATTAATTTGCAAACTAATACTTGATTCTTTCACCTTTTCTGCCAACATTTTAGCTGTTTGTGATTATATTTGAGCTACTTGATTCCTTCTTCCCTGAAATTGGTTGTATACAACTTGATCGTTTGATCAGAGATCCAGTGATCTGTTGGGTAGAAATACCATGCCATTGCGCTGCATAAGGCCCAGTGGGCATGTTAGATATTCCTTGTCAGTTTTAAAGGATAGTGTGTATGTGTAAAAAAAAAATATTTATGAGAGCCAGCCCATAGCACATTCCTAGTTCTGGTTAGATACTCCAACCAAGTACTTCTCTCACTGCAACACAAAGAAATGTATTGAAAGCTGTATTCAAGTTCCAATGACAGAAAGTTAGGATCAACATCATGAAATCAGTATCAGGAAGGATAAATGCTGGGGTCCAAGGACAATAGGGTTTAATGCAAAGAAGATTCTAGGATTTTGAGCTGAGAAAAAGGTGGTAACTGTACTGGAAAAAAAAGAAATCTAGTTACAGTAGAGCATGTAATTTGTTAATAAGAGAAAGCCTGTCCAGCCAATCACTGAAATAACTTGTTAGGCAGACATAAGCCTTATAATTGCCTCTGCAATTTTGATTCCAGAAAAATTTCTTAGTTAATGTCTTGGTTTGGGCTAAAGTAGGGTTAACTTTCTTCACAGCAGCTAGTATGGGACTATGTTTAGGATTTGTGCAGAACACAGAGTTGACAATGCAGAGATGCTTTTGTTATTGCTGAGCAGAGCTCACACAGTGCCTTGAGATAACAAGGCACCATTGCTGCTTTCCGTACTGCCACGCTGGCAAGGAAGTTGGGGATGCATGGGAGATTGGGAGGAGACACAGCTGGGACAGGTGACCCAAACTGACCAAAGGGATATTCCATACCATATGACATCATGCTCAGTATATAAGGTGGGAGGAAGAAGGAGGAAGGGGGGACATCTGGAGTGATGGCGTTCTTCTTCCCAAGGAACCATTACGCATCATGGGCCCTGCTCTCCTGGAGATGGCTGAACACCTCCTGTCTCTGGGAAGCAGTGAATTAATTCCTTGTTTTGCTATGCTTCTTTGCTTGTGTGTGCAGTTTTTGCTTTCTCTATTAAATTGTCTTCATCTCAACCCATGAGTTTTCTAGCTTTTACCTTTCTGATTCTCTCCCCCATCCCGTTGGTGAGGGAGCATGTGAGTGGCTGTGTGGTTCTTGGCTGCTAGCTGGGGTTAAACCACGACAGTTTCTCACTTTTATACTGTTTATATACCTTTCTTCTTAAAAAGCTGGTACTTAAGATGACAGAGAAGAGCTCCCAGCCCAGGTGTTGCACTGGAGAGGCAGCTCAGGCATAACAGACTGAAAGAGTTCAGATCCAGTAGACCCATAGAATAAAATGTGACCAGCTGCAAACTGTGGGTCTGAACCTGAACTTCTAAGTCAAGATATAATTTTACATCTATTTTCATTACAAAACCTACTTAACACTACACATGCTTTTTTGGGGTCTACTTCCACTCCTTCCAATTCTCTCATTTTTGGTTCTGGCATTGATTTTATTTTGACTAATTTTTGAGCAGCATGACTTCACTAGCTTCAAGGAAACTGAATTTGATTTACAGAGGTGGAGTTACATTAGTGCTAAACCAATGAGTTTGACATGATCATTATCAATTCATTTTTCAAAAAGCTGTTTTTCCCCCATTTGCTATCACTATGGCAACAACATCGAATGACTTGCTGTGACAGAATGGCCAGGGATGGGAGTTGTGATAAAGCCATAAAAATACTCCTCTTGGCAACAAATAAAATTTGAAGTAGAGTCATATTACTGTTTTCTCTATATAAATCTATCTTTTCCATACCATCTTTACACCAGATGGTTAAAAATCCCTGGTCATTATTTCTAAACCTTGTAGTGTGTGAATAGTTTTTGGTTCTGCACTTTTAAGATTGGAGAGTGCTGATACAGAGTTCTCAGGCTAATAAATTAAGGATTTAACATTTATGTTGGCTCTTTCAGGCGATATTTTATTACTTCTTGTAATTACAGGAAAGTCCTGAGGGAACCTTGGGTGATATATACAATATAAATATGAATATTGATTCATTCAGTCAATAAGCCGAACATTTTTTTATATAGTACATCTACCTTTCAGTGTTCATCTTGGTTGCTGCAGATAAATAATGCAAAAGGAAATAGAACCATAAATAAAGCCTCTGCATATGAAGCATAGTTTTGACAGAAGAGATAGTACATAACATATATGCATGAGGGCAACTTATTAGTAAGATAACTAGTATTCAGCTTCTGTAGCAATGCTCTCAATTATGCTGTGAACCAGATGCCAAGCACATTCCCTAGAGACCAGCTATTAATTCGTTGGCTAAGCAGCAATATAAGCAACATTACTCTAAACATAGGCTGTTTCTCCTCTAGTCTTTAACTATCCCACAACACTGAAATTGTAATGAAAAGAGATCTGGAGCTCAGCCAGACAGCCATTTACAATCCAGCCGAGTGGATGTAACTGCACAGAGACAGTTTTTTTTCTTCTCATGCTTTTTATCAAATTAAGTTTAAACACATGCGGTTTCTTAAAATTACTCCTTTCACTCCTGTAATTATATGGACTCCAAAGTGGCCCTCTTATTTGTAGATCCACAAGTTGGATAGGACACATTCTGCATCGTGCTAGTCCAGCAAAAGATTAAATGCATTCTTAGCGCTCTGTGTAATTCCACTCTCACTGAGTCAAACATTAAGTCTCATCTTATTTTTGAGAGTGTTAGCTAAGTGTGGAGTGAAATATATGTACAAGTGCTTTGCTACATAAGATACAAAGTTTTTACATTTCCACTATTTCCTTGACAAAGCATTGATGCTAAGAAAATAAATTTAAAAATTGTCAATGGTATATCTGAACCTGGTTAAGCTCTGAATATTACAGTAAATGTTGTTTAGTAAGAACAAAAGATTACTGGTTTTTCAACTCTCAAAATAGAATTCATACTTACCAACAAACTGTCTGGGTTGACCTTAGCTAGCAGCTAAGTCCCCATCTCATTGCTTACTTTCCTCCACAGCAAAATAGGGAATAGAACTG
>NW_008653265.1:5540-20817 GCF_000695815.1 Acanthisitta chloris
ATACAAAGACATTCACAACCTCCCACAAGTACACTGATGATCAGTCAGTCTCTAAGCACTGGCTACACACCCAAAACCCATCTCCCCTCTAGTTTTAATTGTGCTTGTGATGTAATACAGTAAAGAATGTCCCTTTGGCCAGTTGAAGTCAGCTGTCCCCACTGTGTTCTGTCCCAATCACTTGCCCATCCCAACCTACTGGTGGGCCAGAGTGAGAGGCAGAGAAGGCCTAGGCACTGCACAAGACTAACTCAGCAACAGTCAAAACATTAGTGCAATCAACAGTGTTTTGGTAAAAAATCCAAAGCACAGCACCATAAGGGTTGCTATGAAGAATGTTAACTCCATCCCAGTAGATCTAAAAGAGCAGTAATTCCACAAAAATACATAATTTAAAAGAAATATACAATACAGACTGTGACTTTTTTATGCATCAAAACACTGTTAGATAATCTTGCAAGTAAAACTGAGTCTGTCCAATTAAACCCAGAAAGTGTGAAGATGAGCCTACACTAAGACCTAGACACTAACATCTGTCTACTGACTAACACTGATGATCCAGCAGGTTTTTTTCTCATCTTCCCATGAATAGTACCTGTTACATATGCTTTTTATTAGAGCAGGAGTACTTTAAAAGGTTTCTTCTTTTAATCAAGGCAGATTTTTCCTACATAGGATCAAATGTGACATCCCCAGAGTTCTGAGAAATTATTTTTTCTCTCTCCCAAAATTGATTAGTTTCCTTGGTTGGTTGCCTGCTTTGTTTTTGCAGGACTAGTGCCACAGTCAGGGGTTTGGCTACTTAGACATGGGACTTGCTTCCAGAGCTTGGCCTGCTGGGGTCTGATGGGGTCCATCTGTCAAAAAAGGAGACGAGCATCTCCAGACAAAAGCTTACCAAGAAAGTGAAGAGGGCTTTAAACTAAAATTATCAAGGGATGGGTACCTCAATCCATCCCACTCGTACCAGTGTGATGCCACTAAGGCATGCCCAGAGCCTGAAGAAGGGTTGCAGGTCAGCAGGAGAGGACCTGAAAAGCTGCACAAAGGAATTCCAGCCACTCCAGCTGGGAAATTGTCTTCATCACATGCTCAACTTAAACACCTCTATGCAAACACATGCAGCATGGGGAATAAACAAGAGGTGTTAGAGACGTGCATATACCTGTGGGGCTGTAATCCCATTGGAATCATGGAAACCTGGTGGGATGGTTCCTATAACTGCAGTGTTGGAATGGAAGGATACAGCCTCTCAGGAAGAACAGGTATGGGAGACAATAAGGGGATATCACCCTCTGTGTCAGTGACCAGTTGGAGTGCATGGAGCTCTGCCTGGGGATGGATGAGAAGCCAACTGAGAGCTTATGGGACAGGATAAAAGTAGGCAGGGACAGGCCACATTAGAGTGGAGGCCGGAGGCCTGCTACAGGCAACCTGAACAGGAAGATCAAGCACATGAGGCCCTCCATAGACAGATAAGAGTGGCCTCTTGTTCACAAGCCCTGGTCCTCATGGTGGGCTTCAAACACCCCAATATCTATTGGAGGGACAACAAAAGAAGGCATAAGCAATCCAGAAGTTTCCTGGAATGCCTTGGTGATAAATTCCTTCTTAAGTGATAGAGGAGTTAAAAAGGAGGGGTGCTGTGTTGGACCTTGTTCTCAACAACAAGGAGAGGCTGGTGGGGGATGTGAAGCTCAAGGGCAGCCTTGGCTGCAGCAAACATGAAGTACTGGAGTTCAAGATCCTTAGGGCAGTGAGAAGTGTGTGCAGCAAGCTCTATTGTGAACTTCAGGAGAGTTGACTTGGCCTCTTCAGGGCTCTGCTTGGTGGAGTGCTGCAGGATAAAGCCCTGAAGGGAAGAAGGGTCCAAGAAAGCTGGTTAATAGTTGAGCATTTCTTCCTCCAAGCTCAAGATCAGTGCATCCATATGTGTAAGAAATCAAGCAAAAGGAGAAGGAGACCTTCATGGAGGAGCAAGGAACTTCTGGTAAAACTCAAACAGAAGGAAGTTTACAGGATGTAGTAAAAAGAAGAGCCGCTTGGGAGAAAAATAAGAATATTGTCAGAGTATGCAGGGATGTGACCAGGAAGGCTAAGGTCCATTTGGAATTAAATCTGGCAAGGGATGGCAAGGACAAGAGGAGATTCTCCAAGGACATTAGTAGAAAAAGGAAGTCTAGGGCAAATGTGGGCCCTCTGCTGAATGAGGTGGGTGCCCTGGTGACAAAGGATACAGAGAAGGTGGAGTTACTGAATGCCTTCTTTTTTGTAGTCTTTACTGCTAATGCTAGCCCTCAGGAACTCCACACCCTGAGGCAGGAAAATCTGGAGAAAAGAAATTCTCTTGGTCAAAGAAGACTGGGTTAATCATCATTTAGGCAAACTTGACACCCACAAATCAGTGGGCCCTGAGTGCTGAGGAAAGTGGCAGGTGTTATTGCTAAGCCACTGTCCATCATCTTTGTAAGGTGATGAAGAACAGGAGAAATACCTGAGGTCTTGAGAAAAATTATGTACAATTTTAACAAGTTCACATCTCCAGTATCAATATAAGAATCAAAAAGACCCTCAGGGCTCACAGAAAGTCAGCAATTTTGCTTAACTGTGGTTTCACTTCCACTATAACACCACTATAATGAACAGAAGAAGAACTTGAAACCCAAGACAGGCTCAAGACTTTCTTAAGCAAACTGTGGAGCCTGTCTATGGCATTGTCCAACTTAAACCTTTAATTCAAGAAATGGTTTCTTGACTATTCTAGAACTCAAAATTTTCCAAACTGCTAGATGACAATAAGCCAGAGGTAATGCATGTACTTCATGGTCTCTCAGTCTGCTCAGACTTTTACTTATGGACCTTGGCAACTCAAAGTGGATAAGTAACTATTTTCAAAATCATGGGGTCATAACTAGGTCAGGGTCCAGAATCTTGGAAGAAGAAGAAATCAAATGCAGTAGCTTTGTAGGAAAAAAAACCTCCACAAAAGTAATAAAGGTCAAACAATGCAAATGAGATGAATATCAGTCATAACTTCACAAAGATTTAACTGACCACGGCAGCATAAAATGTCCCTACGCTGTCATCCAATAAAATTCCTGTGACTGATTGGAAAAGAAGTTCACTTTTATCTCCTGTCATGAACTATTAAAACATTAGAGCAAGCTATGTAAGTAATACAGAGACTGTTGAGCTTTATCAATTTTGACAGCTAACCTCAGGAAACATTTTCTTTCAAAAAAATTGGATGTTCTCATTACTTTGCTGTTTCTAAAACTTTTTCATTTTAATCAGTCCTCCTGTAGCTCTCCAAAAGTCACACTTCTACATCTCTATAAAAAATCTCAAATATATTACAGTATGTAATCTGTATGCAGCAAGAGTTTGCAGTGTTACGCCTAATTCAAACAGAAAGTTTTAACATGCTTCAATACCTAACAGCTGTTCTGTAGAGCTCCTTAACTACAATCTTTTTGCTTTCCACTCTCCCATATCCAGTCTGCTGTTGTTTGCTTTTAACTTCCTCAAAATTCAGGGTTCATGCAAGAGGTATGATTAAAATTCTCATGTTAGATGTTGGTCTCCTCCTTTGGCAATTTTACTGCCACTTGTCTAGGTTATTGCTGCCTTTTTTGTCATCCTTTTCAGTATATAAAGTCACAGTCAGAATTATCTTTCACACTTACAAATCACAGAACATATTACTTTTTTACCTGTCTATTGGCTTCTGTTTTCATTATACAATTTCTGGCTTCCTGTAAATCTATCATCCTCCTTAATTTCTTTTACCTTTTTTTTTCCCCCAGTAACCTCAACATCTTACCAGTTCTTCAGTTTTACACCTTTGCCCAATTACGACTTCATGCTTTCCAACACATTGTTCCAATGCCAGTCCTGATCTACTGAAAAATGCCATCTCAGATAAATGGGTGCAATAGTATATTTAAGATTCTTCTGGCTTTAATCAGCATTTTGTTCTGGACTGGGCTATAGATACCCAAAAATTTAGCTGTTTTTCTAACCTACCTTTTCTATCTACCATTTTTAACTACTTTGAAAAAACAACTGTGCATGAATCACAAAAAAAAAGTGAATTTGGCCCCTAATGTCTTACATGGCCTTTTATTCAGGGCGAATATTAGGCAAGTGGAAAAGTTATTCAGTCTTACACTTTCCTAGGTGATATTCTTACCATGACTCTTTTTTTTCTTACCATCTAAAATTAAGTCATAGAATCACAGAATGCTTTGGGTTGGAAGGGATCTCAAAGATCACCTAGTTCCAACTTGGGTAGGGACACCTTCACAAGACCGGGTTGCTCAAAGCCCCATCCAGCCTTGCTTTAACATTTCCAGTGATGGGACATCCACCACTTATCTGCACAACCTGATCTAGAGCCTCACCACCCTCTGTCCTGATCCGATAAGAGTCCCAGTCCAATAAGACTTGGGAGTGTTTGATCGAATCCCCCAATGGGAATTAAGGCACAAAAAAGTTCAAAATACCATTAAGGAGTGAGACCTTATTATTGGTTACTCAGTGGGGAGAGAAAGAAGGGTCAATAGGAAAGTTAGAAACAGAAAGAAGGGGGAAGCAAGCAAGATTTGGGATAGTGCAGCAGAGATAGTCACCACCATAGGTCCAGCAGCATTCCAATGATCCGTAGTCATGTAGAAATGGGGAGAGTCACCACCATAGGTCCAGCAGCATCCTGATGATACATAGCTGGTTTTTATTTGGTAGTCAGTGTGCGCCCCATGCTCTGGACATTGGTCCTTTTCATAGGGCTCTGTTGTGCACTGATTGGTCAGTTTCTGTGGAGCTGACCAATTCCCAACCTCTGATCTCAGTTGTGGACAACGGTGGACAATGGTGCCTCCCGGTCTAGGCCTCTGAAGGGGATGTCAACCATTACCTGGCAGATGGCTCAGCAGCCAGAGGGTGTAGGTGGTGGACAGTGGTGCCTCCTTACCTCGGAATGTTGGTCTATGTCTGTTAGCTGGTGGATTTGGGTGGTGGACAATGGTGTCTCCTTATCTCTGCAACTGGAGACGCTCTGTGAATCAACAAGTCTTGAGGCAAACAGTCCAGGGGTCCCTGTTTTCAGTCTCCTACACCAAGTCATCAAAGCCAGGCAATGTCAAAACAAACATTTCTTAAAGGTCCCTTACACCCTACAAGTATAGGATTTCTTCCAAACATCTAACCCAAAACTACTGTCTCTCAGTTCAAAACCATTACCCATTACTAAATCATAGTAAGCAAGCCTAAAATGTTAATCTTTTCGTATATGATTTTTTTAAAAAAAACACACCAATTTAAAACAGTATATGCATTTACTGACGTCTCTATTATTCTGTTTCACTTTAACTCCTTTATCACCCATGCCTTATTACCCATAAGGCCAGCATGGCTTGTTCATGTCTTCCCTCTTAGGAAAATAAGATTTAATACTGCAATGATTAAATTTTTACTATCACCTTCATTTTAATTTACATTTCACCTTGAATTGTTAATAATGTCTTCCCATTACTAATCTTGACTTAAATAAATGCAAATTGGCAATGCAATGTTATTCTTTGACTTTTATCTTTATTTATTCTTTTTAACCTATTCAACTGCTTTGCTTTTTTCATTTGGCTTTTTTTTTTTTTTTTTTTACTTTCTAAGAGTTTAGTATTTTTCAAGGCTCTGTTTGGCTAGTAATAAATTAATTTACTTGATTTGAACAAAACCCCAGATAGCAGATGGTTCAAGAGTCTTTTTTTTCCATTATCTACTGAAGAAGCTTCTCCACTTAAAAGTCTTCCCTTTTATTATTTCCAATCAAAGTGAAAACCCTCAATTTTAACAGAAAATAATGTTTCATAGAATCATAGAATCAGCTGGGTTGGAAAATACCTCAAAGATCATCAAGTCCAACCCTACCGTGGTTACTAGACCACGGCACTAAGTGCCACATCCAGCCCCATCCTGAAAGCCTCTAGGGATAGTGAATCCACCACCTCCCTGGGCAACCTATTCCAGTGCCTGAACACCCTAACAGTGAACATTTATTTTCTAGTATCTAATTATAGTCACCTGTCTCAGCTTATGGCCATTCCCTCTAGTCCTCTCCCTGCAGGCATGGCAGAAAAGTCCATCCCCCACCTCTCTCCAACCCCTTTCAGGTAGTTGTAGCGAGTGATGACTTCTGACTTTTTGTCCGAAGAAACAATCCCAGCTCCCTCAGCCTCTCCTCATAACACTTGTGCTCGAGTCCCTTCACCAGCCTCATTGCTCTTCTCTGGACCTGCTCCAGCACTTCAATATCCTTCCTGAACTGAGGAGCCCAGAACTGAACACAGTATTCAAGGTGATTTGGTTAATACGTTTGCTTTTTCAAGTATTCTTCTTAGTTAAAAAACCCAAGACAAACCAACCAACCAAATACAAAAAAAACCCCAAACCAAAACAAAATCACAAACAAGCTGAAAAAAGAAAGTATCTAAATTAATTGAAGTGCACAGGGAACAACTTGCAGTGGATTTACTTTTTGTAGAAAGGTGGTCTTTGAAAGGAGTGATACACTCATTAGATCCTCTACATGATAATAAAAGTGAAAAAAAGGTGAATCAATCCCTTGGAAAAGAGGGATAAGAAATCTCTAAGAATATTCAGAATTGAGCTGTTCAAAATAAGAAGCAAATGCCAATAGCTCAGCCCCTGCTTGCGTTTATTCCCTAGGTAGCACGTTCAGTCTACTTAGACTGAACATATTTATATTCAGATTCATCAGCCAGAAGTGAAATATACAATCACTAAGATAATAATTAATGTTAAAAAACTTACAAGAATTTAAACCTTTCTTACAAATTACACAAAGAGACGTGGAAAAAATACATATAGCAGCAGATGAATTTTGTTTTCCAGTACTCATGAGATCATCAGCTATTTTTAAGGTAATGTCTGACTGTACTTACTGGCAATGCTATTTAGCTAAAATTGACAATGTACTCATTGTGACATATTATGACAGGGAAGAATTTGTATAACAGCTCAACTTTAGCACTTCAACATACTGGAATAAATTAGCCTTACAGTCTCAAAAGGATATTCAAGTCTCCTGTCTTTTGATATATTGTAACTCTACCATCTTTTCTCGTGTATTATTATGAGTATTTCTATAGCATTAAGCTGTTTAGAGGAGTGTCTCTATAAAATATCATTTACATCTTCTAACCTCTGACTTGATGACTTTGTCTCAACACACAGCTACATAAAGGAGTTCTTGCTAAAGCAGAAAGGTCTTGCAGCATAATTTCCTGGTTATTCTAAAGTACAAGTAATCTTTGACACTTCAGAAATACTCATTCTAAGTTTGGGGCTTATGATTTATTATTTGTTTGGAAATTAATGAAGTTTTGATCTTTTTGCTTTTTTTATTACTATGCATTAGTACATCTCAGAGAGAGCAAGAGAGTTTAGGATTACATTAAAGCTGATTCTATACTTTACAATCTGTGCTTGCTTGAAGCTATTAATGATGTATCATCAGAAACACTAGATGCCTGCTTAAACTTTACACTAATGCCTCCTAGATGAAAGGATTTTTGGATATTTAAAACGGCACATCTAGGCAGCCTAAGAGTAACTTCAACAGCATATTGCACCTCATTTATTTTTATTTTTAATTGGTTTCTAAGGAAAAATGTGGTTTTCTGACTTTGATCATTATGTAGCAGTGCAGGGGGGAGTGAAAAGTGCTTTTTACTTCACCAGGAGTTGCAAGCCCTACTAATGTAAACATTGTAGAAGTCTTCAAATACAGGTCCTATAAACTATTGTTGTTCAAGAAATAGTTCAGTGCCCTTAGCTGAATCAGAAGCTCTCCATTGTATAATGTATAATCAAGTATTTAAGGAAATTAGTGAGACAAAAAAAAATAATCTTCTGCTTTTAAAAATTTTGAGCCCATGGAGCATGGATATATCTTCGTTCTGTGCCAGATTTTTTTTATAATTCAACAGCTTTCTATGAAAATTGCCACTTAAAAATCTTGATACACAAAATAATAATGTAATAAAAATTATAATTATAATTTGCAACAAAGAAGCAGTTCCACTATGTAACATTTAATAGTCACTCTGAGGAATGCTACAATCAGTCTAGTAACACTGTGCCTTTTCTCATCCTGAGCAAGGCTCCTAAATGACCTGTTGTTGCCTATAGTCTTCAGTAGCCACAAGAAACTGCCCCTTTATTCAGTCCTCATGAGGCCACAAGTTTGGCCTCACATGCTGGAATATTGTGTCCAGTTCTGGGCTCCTCAGTACAACAGAGACACGGAGCTCCTGCAGTGGGTCCAGTAGTAGGCAACAAAAATTATTAAGGGACAGGAGCACCTCACTTGAGGAAAGGCTGAAGGAGCCTGGGCCTGTTCAGACTCAAGAAGGGGCAACTGAGAGGGGATGTCATTATTGTAAACAAGTTTCTGAAGAGGAGTGTCAAGATGGAGCTAGGTGCTTCTCAGTGGTGCAAACCAGTAAAACAAGAGGTAAGGGGCAGAAAGTGACGAACAGGAAGTTTCACCTGAATATGAGGAAGAACTTTCTCTTGTGAGTAACCATGCACTGGAACAAATGGCCCAGAGTGGTTGTGGATTCTCCCTCACTGGAGATACTCAACAACAACTTGGATAAAATCCTGTAATGTATGCTCCAGGATGACCCTGCTTGAACAGGGAGGCTGGAACTTATCACCCACTGTGGTCCCTTCCACCCTGACCCATTCTGTGATTCTGTGAAAACATATTCTAGCCTCCACCAACCTTCCCTTACCACACTTTATATAAGGCATGTTCTTTTAATTCTTCGCACAGATTTCACTACAAGTGTTGCACTGTGCTGCAAATACACCAACTGTGCTATCACTTAAGTGCATTCTTTCAGGGTAGTTCACGTTAAACTCCTTGTGTTAGAATCCTTTTTTGCTACAGCCCATGAGTCATTGCCAATGTGTTTTAGAGAAATTTCAGCTTCACAAAATTCAAAGAAAAATTTTCAATCTTTTAGAAAAATACCCTCTGCAATTTTATTCTCATGCCCTACTGATATGTACATTAATTTTCTGACAATACTCGTCTATTTAAAAAATAAAATTTAAAAATCCAGACACATCAGTTTCACTAAACCGCCTTATCTTGAAAAATTTCTATGACTAAAGTCCACTCTCTTGTGACCCTATAAACAACAGTCCAAAGTGAGAACCTTTGAGTTCTTCTGAACTGCACTGGGCTGCGACCAGTAATCTCCCTCTGAGCAGGGTTTCTCAGAGCTAGAGAACTCTGCTATACTTGAAGGACCACCACCAAACGACAACGATGGATCCTGAAATGAAACTCCCACTCCTGAAGACTCCACCCCTCACACTATGAGAAGATGCAAAGGCATTCAACATGTAGTAACCACAGTAGGGTTAAACTCGATGATGCTTGAGGTCTTTTCCAACCTGGTTGATTCTATGATTCTATAAGTACTTCACTGAATTCCAGCAGAATTTTTCACATGTATATACCTTATACATATTCCTTTAGGCTTGTGTGCATGCAAGCATGAATATGCTATAGTGAATTACTATCAATGTTGCTCTCCTAGATTCTTAAGTACTTTAGATTTTTAAGTAAGTTAGGCCTGTAAGTGAGTTACTGTGGTGCTATAGTGTTGTGGTTTAACCCCAGGCAGCAGTCAAGAGCCAAGCAGCCACTTGCACCCCCTCCTCCCCCTTTCCCCAGCCCTAGTAGAATGGGGAGGAGAAACAAAAATAAAATATATAGTTTGAGATAAGAACAGTTTAATAATTGAGAACAAAATGAGATAAAATACTAATCGATATTAAAAGGGGAAAGAACAAAAAAACCACAACAAAACAAAATAAATGATGCTAAATACAATTTCTCACAACCTGCAGATGATGCCAGCCCCTGTTCCCAAACCCAGATTGGCCTGGCCCCTTGGTAATTCCCCACCCAGTTTACATACTGATCATGACATTCCATGGTGTGGAATATCTCTCTGGCTAGTTCGGGTCACCTGTCCCAGCTATGCTCCCTGCCAGTTTCTTTGGTGCACCTTCTCACTGGCGAAGCATCAGACACAAGAAAGAAAATATCCTCAATTTAAGATAAACACAACCTAGCAGAAACCAAAACATTGGTGTGTTATCAACATTATTCTCATTCCAAATCCTAAACACAGCACTGTACCAGCTACTGAAAAGAAATTAACTCCACCCCAGCCGAAACCAACACATATAGTAAATTCTATATGAATCCTTTTTTAAACTGTTTAACTTAAGCTACTGATTAAGTGCTGGTAAGTTTAAGTGCTGTTACATGTTTAAGCCTAAACTGTTTGTTAAATCCTGGGTTCAGTTTAGCAAAGGGGTCTACTCTGAATCCCATGACTCAACAGAAGGATCTTCCTTATTCCTATTTACCCTTACCCTTTTCTCCTCCCCTCTCCTGCTCCCCCACCCCTTCCTGCATCCTCCACGTAGATAATTTTTGGGTTGATTTTGGACATAGATTGTTTCATTTTAGATTTTTGTTTGCTTTTTATCTGTATGCTTTAACCATCTAGCAAGTAGCAGAGTGAACCTTGCCAAGAAACTTTGTTGCACTTTTGCTTTTATACTTAACCTGCTTCTGCCCACACCTTTGCGGTTGATTGTTTCAGCAACCTTAAAACACCCATTCATGACACAACTGTTTGGAGCATCGTGGCACTTCTAGGGTAAGCGCTCTCAAAAGAAGGACTGCTGCCACTGAGTCCTGGTAAATGATTTTCCTGCAAGGATAACTTAGTCTGATCAATACACTCAAAGACCCACTTGCAGATCAGTTTCCAAAACATCTATTGAAACCTGAGAATCCTCTGTCAGCCTTTCTTGCTTCTTTTCTTCTGTCATATAGTTGGCTAGTTTTTCCTGAGAGAAAAAATGTAGGATAAAGGTGAGCGTCTATTTGCATGTCTGATGGTTTAAAAAAACCCCCACTGCAGAACATTACTGCCTGACCATGGTTTCAAGGGACCAGAAACTTCAGCTTTTTTCTTTTCCCTTTTGGCAGTTCCATTTCACAGTGAGGCCCAGGCAGGGCAGGAAAATAAGGAAGTACAGAAAGTTCAAATGAGAAACAGATGTCAGGAAAAAGTGTTGAAACAACACTCAGTACTTCGTCATTTCCTTCAGAACCCTGAATGCCCCAAGAATACAATGAAAATATATTATAACAGAACATATATCAATATAGTGATGGAAACTAATAACACATCAGCTTTTAAAAGTAACTTTATAACATAAAAAGTACTGAAAACAATATTCCATATTTAAACAACTATTTATGAACTAATTAATTGATGGTTTACATAATTGAATTCTAATCTAACAATACAGAGCTTGATAATAGGATTTTGTAAGTTATTAGACAAGTTATTCTGAAATTAAATTCATACGCAAAAACTCTCAAATGAGAAAATTAGCAATGAAACTCTGAAATGAACTATGAAATGAGAGTTAGGAATGAAATGCTAACTTTCCAGCAGCTCAAGCAGGAGCTTTTCTGACTACCGTGGGGTTAATATCTGTAAAGTAAGTGAAGTGCTGTAATATAAAATCATTTAGGACCATGAAGACTTTTCTGAACTGAAAGTCCTATTTTGTTTCAAAAGTCACAAAGCAGACTGATGCAACTAAGGATATTCATATACCACTTTTATCTGTACAGGCAAGCTAACTACCCTTTTCAGTCAGATGAACAGAGAGAGCTCCCAAGTGAGGACCTCAGAGCACATATGTCAAGACAGATTTTCTATCACACCATATACATACTTCCTGCTCTGTAAGATATGAGTCCGAGAAGTGAACATGCCCTATGGAATTCTCACTCTTTCATTTTCTTCCCTTGCAAGAGGTCTATATCATATCATGTTGCACCCAGGTGACTCTAGATGGCTGGTTATGTGAGGAATTTTCAAAAGCACTTTCTCCAGCTGTATTTTTCTGAAGAGAATGTCACCTCAGTCTCATTACTGCCTGCTGTCATTCCTTGTAAAGAAGTCAGAAGGAACAACTGAAGAAACATATTTCTTACCATAGCTAAGCTGTGTCTGATTACATATTTGACTACTTCACATACACACTCATATACATCTTGTATTAGCTGAGCTGTATGAAAGTCTGTATCTCACTGCTTCAAGTATTCAAATCTTGAGTTTTGCCACCTTCTATGCAGTAGTGAAGAGGCTTTTTCTAAGAGAGGGCAAACATTTGAGTAACTTTTAAACAGTATCATCTAACTTCAGCTGCTGTAGCTTCATGTTGCAATTTTGTTTTCAGCTACTGCCCATCATATTCTTTGCCACAAACCATACTGGCAACAACCATTACTAATGACAGCTCTTCTACAGAAGGCTCCTGCAATAATCACCCTGGTATCAAGCAATTTGGAATGAATGAAGAGTCATATTATTGTTAGTCCAATTCTGTCCCTCACATTTCTTGCTCTATTGAGCACTGAAGATTACAGACATGAGCAGGTGTTTGCATCTAAATCTGAATAGCAATGGCTGTAGATAGAAGGATCAATCTTACGTGTTCCAGAAAATCACAATGTTCTAACTGTAATTTATTTTTTACTTGTAAGGAAGTGAATAATAATGTAACCTTTAGACAAACACTGGTGGACTCCTTAAATAAAAGTTTTACATTCCAATGAAAACCCAGTATTTAAAGATGTATATACAAAATTGATTTCTACCAACACACAAAACTTCAATGTCTTCATGAAAGAAAGTAGGTTTACAAGTAAGTCCCTACCTGTTGATAAAAACCATAAAATACATCCCTAAAATCAAGATCATATCTAAGAATTACCGTATAAGCATATATGTATTTTATACCTATGCTCTTATATATGTAAACATAAATATTTTGTATTCTAAATAAATCAGAAACTAAATTTTTGAAGAACAGATGTTAAAATTGTAATTCTAGAGAACACTACTTTATAAACAAAGTAAAAACTCCTGAACAGTTTCTCATAACTTCCAAGAGTATAAGGATCAAATGCAACTTTCAAAAAAATTTCAGACTTTTAACTTACTTGGATGTTTTCTTGGTCTCAGATATTAAACAGTTAAGAGAGAAAACTCCAGCACAGTAAAACCAGCTAAAGATACACAAGTGTTAAGAATTTTGTTATCTTGAAAAAGGACTCTCTAACGACCAGAATATCTCTGCATCTTGCCCCTGCTGTCGAAATTTCCCTTGAAGACTGGGGAATAAAATTCTCTTAAACAGTGTGGACTTCAGGAAAATAGTGTGACCTTTTAGAAAGCTATCCCTCCTAGCAGTGAGGAGTCCTTCAACAACTCCCACAGTAGTCTTAGTTTTCTTTCTTAAAAATAAAAGGATTTCAGTATCAATAGAGCAAAAGATAGGAGATATATGCTTATAAACACCTAAAAGTTTCATTCAATAGTGAACACTTCCTTCCCATAGGTGCTTCCAGGTTTTTATGATAGAAGCCAGTCTGTTTATTTATTAGTGGTAAAAATTTTAAGCAAACCTGAAATACATTATTAGATCTGACTGTTGAGTGATGCCCAAAGGCATTTCTTGGTGATATTAAAAGCTAAACTTCTTCCATATCCACCTTTATTAGTAGTTGCTTGACATAAAGTTACAAATATCAGCTTTACATTTATAGCCTTTCTTGTAAAAGAAAATACCTCCTGCTCCAATACATGTGGTGTGTCACACTGCCCGTATCACATGCCAAACTCTTTTCACAGGCTGCTCCTCCTAGCATGTAGAATTATCACACATCAGACACATGACTTACAACCTGGTCACCACACTTTAACAAGAGCTTGCATGGATTTGTATTCATAAACCAGCTAGAATTTGGTCAGTATTACTCTAAAGTTTCTATAAACCATTTTCTGTCCCTGGCTTAAGCAGACTGAAAATCCATTTGATCAACATATCCCAAAAACATGCTACAAAATGTACCTGAACATCCATGCAAATGAATGTCAGTAGGTTTTGGACCTCCTAGTTATAACAGTCAACAATAAACTAGGATTTCTCCATTTAGATACATTATACTAGCTGCAAATTTGTCTTCTGTGAGCCATATAAAATAAAGTTTTGCAAGATTCGTGTATTTTTCCATCTTTCAGAATATCAGAAGTACTGCCTTCTGCTGACAGTACAATCATTCCTCAATGTAATGCATTTAATGTTCAAAATGCATTTAACTATTCTTACCATTGAACTGACAAACATAATCATGAAAGAGGTGTAGTTACAGAGAGTCTAGATTATATGCTGAAGGGATGAACATATTTTAATAAAGTACTTGCTGCAGCCAACTCAGAGCTATCAGAAAGAAAATTGGGTTAAACTGACTCATTTCAGTGATCCAAACCAGAGGAATAGAAGACAGAATTCAGAAACCAACAAAGAAGAGATTGTATCATTTACTCAAAGTCCAATGGTTGGGTATATTTCTTCTTTATCCTTTACCCTAGACACCAGATAAGCTGTTTCCTATGACAGATATCTAAACATCATATTAGGGTCTATTCCAAGGTGGATTTTTTTTCTTTTTGAAGTTGATACATGAATAAAATATTGGGTCAGAGAGACAAAAAAGTGAGGAAGACTGTAATACATTCCTCAAGGATGATATTACAGAGAATACAAAAACCTGAAGTCTACACCTTTC
Organism: Acanthisitta chloris; assembly: GCF_000695815.1. Taxonomy (NCBI): domain Eukaryota; kingdom Metazoa; phylum Chordata; class Aves; order Passeriformes; family Acanthisittidae; genus Acanthisitta; species Acanthisitta chloris. The sequence goes on from NW_008653265.1 coordinate 20,311, forward strand.
TGTACTGAACAGTAAACTTTTATAACTCCAGAAGGCAAATATGAGATCAATTCATAGAAGAGATTATGATTGCAAGTTCTATGAGAACCAGCCAAGAGAACCTGCAATTCCTAATGCATGCTCAAATTTAAAATAAGTTGCTATGTGGGAGTAGACCCTGTGTCACTGGACAAGTGTCACAATGTGCTTGTTTTGGTCAGCAAAAAGCCAGGGGAGCAGTATGTGCTAACAGCACCTGGAAAGAGAACATGGAGAAGAAACTTGACGACTGTTGCCGAAGACTGTAGATATTATGCAAATGAGGAGATAAGAAAGAGGAATTATGGACAGACAAATATGCGGGAGGATGCGTGATGTAGAAGTACTAGGGAGCTGTAAAAATCTAGCTGGGAGAGAAAATAAAGGTCTTAATGTGTGAACAGTGACAGAGTCCATGCCTCATTGCCACATTGCTGTAACAGACTTGATAGAAATATTCAGTGACAGTAATATTAATATAATTTATAT
>NW_008653265.1:20843-27737 GCF_000695815.1 Acanthisitta chloris
ATAACTTCTTGTGTATCAAGAAGAGAAGCTTTCTCAAATGTTCAGGATGCAGAGAGAAACCTCCCCAAAATACCTGAATTTTTAGAAAATTAGAAAATGATAATTTATCCCTTAGTAATTATAACATTACAAGAGCAATCTACCATAGACAACCAAATCAGGTTCTAAGGTGGAGCAGGCATCTTATGAGTCAGTAACAGAATCATCCAAAGCATCACACATGGCAGCAACTGGGGATTTTTAGCCAGTCAGATGTCTGTCACAAATCCAATATGCCAAAACAAAGACTGTACAGCAACTTCTTTGAATAAAGAAGTCATAATTTATTGATAACTTTTCAATAAATTGTCAGACAATAATGCAATGAATGGTGCAGCAAGAAAAAATTTTCAATTTTCTTCCAAATGGCATTCTGCACAAGAGGAAGGGTGGTTTCAAAGACAGGTGCAAAATTGGTATAAATGACAATCCAGGTAATTTTGATTTCTTTTCCTTCAACTTTCAGGTTTGACATGAGGGCACAAAAATAAGTTATTCACACAGCATTTTTCAGGCTGTGCATCCAAGGTAAAACTCCTTATTCTTTCTGCTGTACTTGCATAGCTCATGGATGCTCACGTATATTTTAATGACTACATAAACACTCAAAAAGCGGTATGGAAATTGGCTTCTGGTCTTTTTCACCATTTTTTCATTTCAATAGTATCATAAAAAACCTCATAATCTCTAAAAGAATTATGTTCTAGGGGTAGTAGAAAAATCCCCATTGGTCAGATCATTACAACCAGACTAACCATATGCCCATCCCAAACCACTCAGCTAGACTCTAGAGTAATCTTAATTATTGGGCTTTAACAACAGACTTGAATTTAATTTGTCTAAAAAAGATCTGGCTAAGTGGATGAATTATTTACATGAGCTGAAGCCAAATACTTTATGTGTGAAGCCTATGCACAAGGGTGCTTTTGCACTGCAGAGTTCAGATACTATTTCAGCCTAGATTTCCTGATTCCCAGTTGAGCTATGTTCAGCAAGAAGCTTTTGACAGTTTTGAACTTCCAGTAGCCCTGCAACTGGCTTACTAGATCCTCACATAAATTAAAGCATCCTGATAGCCTGCTGTCACCAAATGCGGATAACAATTCAGTAGCTAAGGACTATCCTTGCTTTTTTTCCCAAGGAGCTTCCATGTCAGGGTGAGGAGTACAATCAGAATCCGTTGTCATTCTTTACCCACCTAGAAGTTATGCAGAGAAGTCATAAGGGGGCTGAGTTATCAACCTTCCATCTGCCTTCTAAAAATATTGCACTGCAAAACTGTCATGCAGAATCATGCCTTTCACCCATCAAAAAATAAATGAGAAATCAGAAGAAGGACTGACATAGCTTTCCAAGAAATAGTGGTTAAAATGTTATTAATGCAGCATATATCCCATGAAGCTAAAAATATAAACCAAATTTACTTCCTTGCTTGATCAAAATTTGAGCAAGAATTTTGAGCAAACCACTTTGGACCTTTACAAGTTAAATTCTTAAATCCTAATCAGTCTGAAAAGACCTTCTTAACATGTCTGTTACAGCAGTTCTTCTTTCAAAAACTCATCCCAGAGCTAGGTATGCATCAAGAAATCAGAGGATGAGAAATCATTTCTCTGAATTTCTTACTCACATAATCACTTGAAATATGTTTCTTTCTGATTGGAACAAACTGAATACACCTGTTAATCCTCCAGGCATGACTGCCATGAATGGAAAAAATACAGTCAGGTATTAATCAAGATACTATTAAGGGTTGTAGGGATTTTGCATGTTCATTGGCAGAGAACTCAACAAGATCACTATGTACATGCATTTCTTCCTAAAATAACTGCTATTCATTTAGAGCAGTTTATCACCATAACTGCCATTCACTTATGGGTATTTACTCAGGGTGACCATTTTTAGGAGAACTTATGCAAATGTTTTACGATATCAAGCCTGTCATTGCTATACAAAACTAATAAAAGACCAAAAATATTGTGACTGAAAGACTGTCAGTCACTATTATCAACATTTTTGAGAGTTTTCTGTTGCAACAGGTGCAAGGAGCAGGCTAAAGATCACTCTCTGCTCTGTGAAGTTTGATAAGTTTCTTTGTCTTGACTCCTCTGAGAGAGGAATCACAGCTGGATTCTGCTCAGATTCAGACTGAACTCCTAGAGTCGTTTTAAAGGAGAAAGAAAACAGAGAGTAAGCTTGATTAGTCAGATGCCCCTTGGAATACACTATGAGACTGAAATTCATCAACTGCTTTGGTACGTGAACCCAATGAAAGATGACATTGGCTCAAAGACTGACTTCTAATTACTGTGGGGAGCACTCAAGAACCACCTTGTCGTATCTGGAGTAAATCACATCTGTCAATGATTTCAGACCTAGGTAGACACACACTCTCCACGTTCCTGAGCTTTTCTTCACAAATATGATACTAATGTACTCATTCATCCTACCTAACTAATTTTTAATTGAAACATTTAGGTCAAGAGCCTAGTCACCCTAGGCTTCTGTTATCCTCAGCAACTATCTTAGATAAGCTTAAGTGCTCCCTGTGTTTCCCTCACAGGGAATTGAAGGGGCAAGTAATGTTGATAGAGCCTTGCAGAACCCACTAGTGACTACTCATCAGCCTGATGTAACCCCATTCACCATAACCCTTTGTGCCTGACCTGCGAGCCAGTTGCTCTTCCATCACACGGTGTGGGATCACTACCCTAAATTTACCTAGCCATTTCTTCCACTCCTTTCCTGAACCAAATATAACATCAGTGACCTCCTTTCAACACATCTATATTGGGCATCAGAGCCAAAATGCTAGTGTCATTATTTCCATAAGGATGTGTTTTTGAATGTCATGTAGTTGCTATGATATGGGTAGCTTAATGATATTAATTCACACCAAAAATCCTAAGAACATGCTCTTCAGAAAAAGATTAGTCAGAAAATGCAACTGACTTTGGTTTTAGTGTGTTAACAAGTCAAATATGAATACAGTGAACCTGGTTAATAAATTAACTATTGTATTGAAATGCGAATTCTCATTTACATAAGAAAATTGTTGAAAAATATATAGGAAAAAAATTCCCTCATAGTCTATAAACATGTTTTTATGAAATGAGTTATTTAGACTTTTGAGACAGAATAGAAAAATTTGCTTTTGTTATTGCAGACATTTTTCTTATTAGTTTCTTAACTTCTACAAATTTTTGAGTCTTCATACACACTTACCAGGTACTGTCCTCATTATGTACATGTTAGAACAGGTTCTTTATTGAAACTCGAAGTATTTCAATCCTAAGTGATCATATCCTTCAGTTATTAAGAAAAGCAGAATTATGGTTGAGATTTCCTCCTGCTTAGAATCCATTCAACATTCAGCAACACTCTGAGCACTTAAATTTAAAGAAGAAAAATAAGTCTGAATATAAGGAATATTTTAATTGCAAATAAAAACAGAGCTTGGAAAGATGACTCCAACCTGGGATATTAAGTTTGATTTCTTCCGAAATGCATCATAAATCACTCAGTAATTCCTATATCCTAAATTTTTCCTTTCTTAAGAAGCAGCTGCAGTACTTCACCTGTATAATTCAGTTGCTTGTTGTAGGATGCCAAAATTTTCTCATATTACACACATATAGAGTGTTAAGTAAAAGATGGGATCCTAATGTCAGCTAGATCCTCTAAGTTTTCTTACAATTAAAAAAAAAGATCCAACAAAAGAAAGGGATGAAGCCCAGTACAAATGCCTTGGTATCAGTAAGAAACACTTCTGGCAAAACCCAGAGCACAAGCTGCTATACAGAAAGCTTCAAGCTGCAGAACACCTTCTGTTTTTGTTGTCCTCAATGTCCAGTTAGCATTATAGGCATCATTATTCTAGGAAACTTCTTTGAAGTTTTAAATTTAGTTCACAAAACACAAAAAAATTAATTGAAATGTCTAAAACTTACTGTCACTCTCAATAGAACACACAGTGCATATTTCATCTGCACTGTGCATATGAATGCCAGTGTCTGGAATAATCACAAATTTCAGTAAGTACTCCAAAAATATAACTTACATGCATGGCCTCTGTGGTCAAGGCCAGCTGTAGCTGCAAGATGGTTTACACAGCTGCTACCACATCACATAAGCCTGGAGAGTGTCAAGATGAAGGGAGGGACATGAGACGCAGTCATAGCCTCCTTCTTCTTTATATAGCTTTCCACTCTGACTCCCATGTATTGTTCTGCAACATCATATGTCCTACAAATAGAATCATAGAATATCCTGAGTTGGAAGGGACCACAAGGATCATTGAGTCTAACTCCTGGCCCTGCCCAAGCCCCAAGAATCACACTATGAGCCTGAGAGCATTGTCCAAACACTTATTGAACTCTGGCAGGTTTGATGCTGTGATCACTTCCCTGTTGGCCAGTTCCAGTGCCCAACCACCCTCTGGGTGAAGAACCTTTTCCTAATATCGAACCTCAACCTACCTGTCATAGTTTCATGTCATTCCCTTGGGTCCCATCACTGGTCACCAGAGAGAAGAGAGCAGTGCCTGTCTCTCTGCTTCCCCTTGTGAGGACGTTTTAGACAGCAATGGGGTCTCCCCTCAGCCTCCTCCAGGCTGAACAAGTCAAGTGACCTCAGCCACTCCTCATATGGCTTCTCCTCTAGCCCCTTCACCATCTTCATAGCCCATAAAAACATGCCATGCACACACAGGCAGCTGTTCTCAAAGGAGAAAAAACAGTCCAGAAAAATGTATTCAAACACTGAGAAAGCATGTCAAAACATCTGAGTGAAATACTGACATGAAAGTAAGAAATACCAGAACAAAGCATCAAAGTATGAAAGTGCTATATGGGGCAATGCCTCAAAGCATCCTGACTGTGACAAGCTGACAAGAAAATCTTGACTCAGAGTAAAGTTAAGTCAAAAAATAGTATGACAAAGGGCCAATGAAGCAGCTGTGAGGCACAAAGATTGTTAACTCTACAAGGCCACTGAAGTTTAAAAAGGAGAAAGAAATAAAATATTTCATCAACAACAACTAAGTGACAAAAAACCAAAATTGTTGGATGAAGAAGGGCCAGAAGTATGTCAACAGGGTCTATGAGAAACTTTCAAAGCAAGTTATTTCAGTGTTCACAGGAAATGGAAAGGAAATTTGAAGTTGACCAAGTTGGCTACACAGACAGAGAACAACTCTGATGTGAGGCCAGACTGGCACTGGGTAGATTCACAGAACTGCAGAGGGCTCTTGTCTTTCTTTTTGCTAAGATGCACAATGGAATTTAAGACTGGCATATCTAGGAATTAGTTTTGCATGAAATATCAAGACAAAGAGAAGCACCTCTTTATGTTTTTTGGAGGATCTTTTGTTCTGGAGTTTCTGAATCCAGTCTTACACTCTGTGCCTACAAATCCAATCTAGATATGAGATCACAGTCATTAAACCTTAAAAATATATGGACAGCATTGTGTGTATCACAGCCAAGACTGCTCTATGCAGGCATAGCCAAATTCAGCTCTTTGTCATGTAGGACACTGTAGCTGCTTGCCACCAGTGGTATTACAAAGAAAGATCACTCTATGACAGTCAGCTGACTTTGGGTAGGCTGTATATAACTGTCCAAGTCAGAAGCTTTCTGAAGCGGTAGCTGTGGTAAACACCCTTCATCCGCAGTTAGAGTCAAAGCATTCTCAGCAACTATATGCTTAACTGAAAATCAGCTCCAGTTGGAACAAAATACCAAAGTATTTTGTTCGAAGTAGTTCCAGTTGGCTCTTTAAAGATCCAGACAAAACCCAGACTTCTACTGAACATCCAGTACCACTTTATGAAATATCCTAAATGGAATGCAAAAGTAATACTTTGGAGGACTAGCCTGGCCTGACCTCACTTGCATGTCAGACTTGATAAAAATGACAGTCAAAGGTGATTTAGCTGCAGTTCACTTAAAAGAGATGCCTAAACACCAGCTGGAAATCAAACATTAAAATATAACAAGATCCAAATGCTAGATCCTGCAGACAAAATGTGTAACAGAGACAGCTGACAACAACTGTATTTGTTTAAGTATTCAGACTTCAAAGCACAAGAATTCCAGGCACAACAGTGCCATCCAGGGGCCACCTATTTGCTGGTGAACATCCAAAGAATTTCCTGAAACTGATTTTATTCGTATAAACAAAACAGTTTTCATGTTTAAAACAATGTCCCCAAATATTTTCAAATATGACCTCAGTTCTTTCGAATACTGCAACAGATAAACAGCAATGTGCAATAGTAACTGATCCATTCTCTTGACACGCTAAGACTTATTACATTTAAGCATGAGTCTTGTAGAAGTCCTGTTTCAGTAAAACATTTGTATTTGCAGTAATTTAAATCAAAATTTCCTTCTAGCACAATAAACTGGAGTACTGAGGAAAAGTACTGTTGAAACTTGGCCAAACTTTTCAGAGAGGTCACAAAGTACAAAACGTGCTGTCACACTTGACTGGCTACTTAAAATGAATTGTGCATATAAAATGCTACACAGCCAAAGCTTCAGGTGGCACAAGTTCTGCACAACCCACAATTTGCATTCTCCACTAACGGAAACATCAATCAAAAAATCTTAAAGCACTTTGAAAACAGAGAGTGTTTTGTGTCATAGGGAACCCAGGGCAGACCAGGTCACTGGACACACGGCACTGGTCACCGCTTACTCCTCTCACGCGTTCCACACGGCAGCAACGAGATGAAAAAACGCCGGGAATCCCAGAATATTTCTAAGATTATAAACCATTCGGAGGGGCACGTGTCACGTCGGTTTAATGATTTGGAAATGCACATCTCTTCGCGCCTTTCACTCCGCTCGA
>NW_008653265.1:27750-27958 GCF_000695815.1 Acanthisitta chloris
ACAGCCGACCGTGCCAACTCCTGTGGAGCCACCGCTTGGCCACCAGCAGCCCCTGAGCGCCCCAGGCGGGACTGGCTCGGATCCCCCTTCCTTCGGGAGCCAGAAGAAAATCCTCTTTACCCGCATTTCTACCCGGGGGCTCAGCATTTCCAAGCCCAGCGCGGGCGCGGAGCGCACAGGGGCAGAGCGCGGGCACGGCCAGCGCGCG
>NW_008653266.1:0-25079 GCF_000695815.1 Acanthisitta chloris
CCCTGCCCATGGCAGGGATGCTTGGGACTATATGATCTGTAAGGTCTATTCCAACCCCTAAATTCTATGATTCTACAATTCTATGATACTCTTACTCAAGGATATGGCAAAACTTGCATTTAATGAATCAAAGCTAAGGTAGTGGGGAAAAAAGGGATTATATTTCACATAATATGCAAATTTAGCTACTACATTGAGACATAGCACATATTAAAATGCATACTGTAATAAATATAACACATAATGCATAGTTTACATTAGAATTTATAAAAATAAACGATAAAAAATACATACAATATAATACAATAAAAATAAAATACATGTAAAGGATTATGATGGATCACAACTAGATATATATATATAGTTCCAATATACATATTTGATAAAAAATACATACAATATAATGCAATAAAAATACAATACATGTAAAGGATTATGATGTATCACAACTAGATATATATATAGTTCCAATATACATATTGGAACATGTAGAAGAAGCTCATAATTTTCATAGTTTTCATAATTTTTTAAGATACCTCTTTTCCTGTTGCTGTCTAGTGAATGTATGATCAGGAGTTGTGGGGAGTGTAGGGTAAGAGCTAAGAGATGAGGATGTTTTTTACTAAAATGCATTACATTTTGGCAACAGAAAATTCAAACATCATGGCCAAATATCAAGAAAACATCACAATGTATCTTTGGAGCTACACAAAGCAGGAAATGTCCCTTTTCCCCGACTTGCTAACACCATCTGCCTGAATGTCTCTGGCAGGAGAAGAGCCTCTGAAGCAAAGTACAGGGACAATCAAGACTAGATTGGACAAAACCCAAGCAAAAAATTGATGGACTAGAACATTTAAAAGACTAATTTGTTCTCTGTCTACGTGCTATTTAGTGGCTTTGGATCAGATCTGTATAGCTTAATATTTAATACTGAAATATTTTGAAAAGTGTCATAGAAACAGTATTGCCTTTGAATCTTACTGCTCAGCACAGGATAGAAAAATACCCAGCTCAGCATAGTGATGCTCTTGCAGGACTTCATTTGCTCTCTGTCCATTAAGTAAGATCTCTGCCACTGAGCAGGTAGAGGTTTTTGACCCTACAGTGCTCCTGATTAAACGCTGATGTTTCTTAAGAGAAAGCTTGCAGAGAAATGGAAACTTCCATTAGAAGAAGAATAGTTGAAGATTTGGCAGGAGGGAAGAGTGAGGACATGAAGGATTTGGTGGCAAGGAATTTATGCAAATAAGACAATGAAAATATGCAAAGTGGGACTTTGCATTGTATGTAGAGTGTCTCCAGTTTTCTCAGCTACTGCATTGACAGCTGTGAGAAAGAAAGGAGGAACATGTCCAGTCAGGTGTATTAACTGATTTGCACATCCAATCCTGAGCAAGATATGCTTGCACACACAAGACTTAGTTACAAATAATGCTGTCACTCTTCAGTCAAGTGTCATGTTTTTGTCAAAGTTGCAAAGAGCCAATATCAAGATACCCAGAATTCTTGCCCTCCAATATTTTATATAACAGCTTCTTAAGCACACTGTAAGTGCTGGAAGGAAAAGCTGAAGGACTCTTAAAATCCTTGCATCAAGTTTATTTTCTTTCTGAAGGAGCAGGCAAATAATTTCCTAACTTTTATGAAAATTAACTACAAGTGGCCATCAATTTTGACATTTTCTTGAAAAACGTGACATGTTGAATATGTAGCAAGAATCTGTGCTGGAGGACAACTTTGTTCATTGCTATGTGCAAAAACTGGGCATAACAGGGAATGTTCCCCTTTCACTTTCAGTGTGCCATGGTTGTGTCATCCAGTACAAGAGACAGGAGAGGAGAACAGGGTTGTGAGCAGCAATGATGCCTCAAATAGTTTCACTATAGATTGTTGACAGTGATCAGTGCAGCAAGTGCTCACTCACAGCAACATACATCTTGGATAAGCTCAACAAACCTTCAATACTTGTCTTTTGTAAAGGTATTAACTTCTAATTTGGAAGGATTTTCTTTTTTTTTGTTTTGTGTTTTTCTGCCCCTCCATATTTTTCAAATTCTTTCACTATTCACAGAGGATTATGATTGATTCCTTCGTTATTTACTGAAGCTATTATTATTTACCCCAGTGACAAGCTTTATTGAGCAGTGAAATCATGTTTGAGATGAGCAACATTTAGTGGCTATTGGGTACTTCACGTCCTTCTTAGCTTCAGTGCTGAGACAGCTAACAAAGACGACTACAGAAACCAGCAACTAGATTTCTCTGACTTGAGAAAGAATTTTTCAGCATGCCTAAATGTTGACCAAATTTCATTTGAGCAGGTTTGCTATTGACTTCAGTGGGAGCTGGGCTATGTAATGGCAAAGCACTGTGGGAACTCCCACTCACAGGGCAATCAAGCTGTTACTGAATCTGAAATGAAAGACACTGTTGGGAGTAGTCAGACAAAACCCACATGTACCACATCCAGCAGCTCATTCCATACAGCTCAGTAAACAACCCTTAGCTGGTATCAGGTGCTCTTTGAGTCTCTTGAGGTGGCATTTTAAGATACTTGAGCCTGATGCTTTTCAAAATGTTTGCTCTTAATCAATAGCACCTGCCTGTTTCAAAGATAGGGGGTTTTAGAATAGTAGTCCATTCTGTTCTTACAGTAAAAACAAATGTACAATAACATGGTGAGCTGCTTACATGTCAGGTGAATTCTGAGAAAGAATGAATTGAGATCTAAGGATCCTGTACGAAGCAGACAATCAATCAAAAATGAGTCTTGAGGATGTCCTGGCCCAAGAAACATAAAGAGAATACTGACATTAAAAGGTGCTAAAAGAAGTGACCATGGTGATTGATGGTGATGAATACAGCTATCTTAATTTCATTGACTTCAAAATTATTTTCAGAGCATTGCATTTCTCTCTGCAGTTCTCTCCTTTGTCCTCTCTTCCTGCTGCTTTCATCTTCTTGATGTGTGTATGATTGGCAAAAAAAAGGAGGAGGGTTGAGAATAGCTAATGCTGAGCACTAGAAAATATCTGGGAGGGAAAAAGACTTCAGATCTGAAGCTGTCCAGATGCTTTCAGTGCAGCATTTACCACAGCTGCCTTTGCCCTTCAGAATGCTAGAGAACTGTGCCCGTGCAGCAGTTTCAGCCCTTCTTTGGAACACTTTGTAATACCTCTTTTGTTTCTAGATCATTCAGTTTCCACTCTGATAGTGTAATGCATATGGTAGTGCACAGCTCAAACGACTAAGAAGAGAATATTTTGTCCAAGAAAAATTCTCACAAGATATTGATGAATCTTATTTTATATTAGAGAAACAAAAATAGATTCTCAAAAGAAAAGATGGGCAAAATTCTAAGCATCAGTGATTTTGACTTTTCATTTTCCCAAAACTTTTGTATTGGTGGTGCTTGCTGACATATGAATGTTAGTGCTCAATCTAATTCCTTCCTAGGAATACCTGGTAAAAGCAGAGACCTAATAGGAAACATAAAAAAGCTGGAAAACCAAACTCACAAAAGCCCCTTGACATCCAACAGCTGCACAATAGATTGAACTAATCATTTAAGAGACTAATTTAAAGAACCTACATAGTAAAGAGAAATAAAAGAGTTCATTATGTGTCAGTGAGAAATATTAAGTATCTCTGACCCAGGAGAAGGAGAAGAGAAATTGAATTTGACTTCTGAGTGAAAACCCTTGGAACAAAAACAATTACGGCATTAATGTAAAAGGATTCAGCATTTTTTAATGTAATTGACCTTTGAAGCTCTATGAATCTATTTTACTTCTTTTTTTTTTTCTTTTTTTTTTTTTTTTTTTTTCCAAGATTGCAAAGCATCTCTAAGAGCCCATTTGGGAACTTGACAATTTAGACAATGGAAAATGCATTCCTTAGCTTGACTTTAGAGCAGTTGCAGCCTCCAGCATTACCCATGAGATAACATTTCAGTGCTCATGTTTTTATGTTTCCCAAACTCAGACAGTTACATCCCCAGATATGTCTACGAACCCTGTGTGTTTGTGCATCATTATGCTGTCTGCTTCACTCCTTCCCACCCCCAAATTGGATTAGGTCCATCATCCTTAAAGGCAAGGGATAGAACATGAATCATACGTTGTACTAACTTTGAGAAAACTGCTAAGTACTGTAGAGTTTCAGAAGCAGCTTTTAATATATCCATCAGATCATTCTCAGACACAGCCCGATGTAATGGTTTCCATGGACAGTAAGTGTGATAATGAAACTGTAGATAATGAATAACAAGATCCTAGTAGGATGTAACAATAATAGAGGGTTTGGGCAGGCACTGTCAATCCTGGTGACACCTATTTATAATGCTTCATTGGTGCAAATGTAGCAAAGCATAAGGTAAGTACAAATCCTTGATGCCATCTCTGACAGTTTTAGTGCACTTCAGTATATAACTTAGTGAATTTTGTCATCAAAAGGACTGGATTCAATTCCTTATGAGAGACTTACCAGGACAAATAGAGTAGTTTTGGTTCTAGCCATTATTCCAAGATGTGGGCAGTATTTCTCCTCTAGAAAGTAGTCAGCCTATGGCTTGAAAGTGGACAGGACTTCAGCATAGCAGAAAGGGACTGCAAAGTCAGATGGGCAAATTGTTACTTAAGAAATAGCACGAGAGATTGTAATTGCCAAGGGATTCCAGCAGCAGTCAAGGACTCATTTCTCTTCTTTTGTTGATGAGTATTCACTGAAGGGGCAGAGCAGTCTCCACTTTTTCCCCTTGAGCATTTCTATTCAAAGACTTATAATTATGCAGATTTCATTCAAGCTAATTACAGAAGTTCCTAATATCTTTATTAACATTTTCTATTAGTCCACCACCCATACTGTTTTTCTCACCCATCTTTCACCTTGACCCTTTCATTCAAGGTGCTGGATCCTCTTGACTTAGAGCCAAGCATCCATCTCACCTTTTAATATTACAGGTAATTCTACTCTGCATTGTACAGGGTATTGCTGAGATACCTTTACATGAGCTCATTTGCATGAATGCACTGCATAAAGCACATGAACCCGCACTCTTCCTTCACAAACCCTACTTGCTGTATATGTTTTTTCATCAATTCATTCTTCAATTAATTTCATCATGTCTGAACCACCTTCCAGTGTCCTTCTCTCTGTGTGTGACACCAGCTTCATCATGTCATCTGGTCTATGTGCAGTGGGGCAGATTCAGTCTCTGACACCATTTATATAACAACATTGGAGCCTGCAGGCTTAGAGAAAAGTTAATCTTTTCAACAAAGCCTGGTGGGGCAGGGTGTAGCAGTAGTGTCAGTATAATGCTGTGAAGAAGGAAGGTTTACTGGGCATCCACAGGTCTATAAGTGACTTTGGATGGCCTGTGAGGACATCTAGGGGAGCAGCCAAAGAACTGATGATGTCTGTTTTGGACTAAAAATCTTGTCTTGAGGATTCTGTTCCACAGCTAGTCCAAGCTAGAACTTAATAAGACTGTTAATTGAGGCTAGGTAGTTTCTGGTCTGAGGAGTGGAAGTGTTAAAGCTCTTTGCTCTGAAGGAGGAAAAATTGCCAGACACCAGAATAGGTTTCCCAGAGAAGTTGTGGATGGTCCATCCTGGAAGTGTTCAAGGCCAGGTTGGATGGAGATTTGTGCAGCCTGGTCTAGTGGAAGGTAAGGTGTCCGATGGCAGGGTTTTGGAACTGGGTGGAACAAGGACCCTTTTTAAGGTTCCTCCCAATCCAAGCCATTCTATGATTCTTATGCTACCAGGAAAAGGAAGTGAGGTGCTTGTTCCAACATGTCCTATTCTATATCTAGTATAATGCTAAATGCCTGCTGGCAGTATGTCGATATTCAGGAAATGCTGCTATGAATAAATGCAGTGAATTAGGCTGCAGCAGGGTCTCCTGGAGGAATCACTTTTAAGGTTCCTCCCAATCCAAGCCATTCTATGATTCTTATGCTACCAGGAAAAGGAAGTGAGGTGCTTGTTCCAACATGTCCTATTCTATATCTAGTATAATGCTAAATGCCTGCTGGCAGTATGTCGATATTCAGGAAATGCTGCTATGAATAAATGCAGTGAATTAGGCTGCAGCAGGGTCTCCTGGAGGAATCACTGAAAACATTGCATCTTGAGAACACAACTTGCAAACCACACCAGACATAATCCTCCCTAATATGTTAAAAAGACAGATGTAGTAATGAGGGAGAAGAAAATATGATTCAGTGAGGTCTTTAGCTTAATTTCTAAGCCATAAAAATGAGAACTTTGTTCTCATGTAGGAGCCAAAAAACGGTAACTTGATCAGATGGTGAGGCACTGATCAAAAAAAAAAACAAAGGTGAAAAGAGAGTTCATTTCCTTCCAGGAAAATGACAAATTGTTTCAGTACACTCAATGTGAATAATTCACAAATAACCTTATTCACATAAGTGAGAGGATTCATATTGTGCAGTACTATTCATACAAGTAATGGAGCCATTTTAGCTGAAAGTAATTAGCTATGGGTGCTTTGGCAGTTTGTATCAGTGCCAAAGAATAAATCTGAATCACTTGAATCCTCATCTTGTTCCTTAAGCTCAGGAAAATTTTCTCCTCTTTGTTTGAAGCTCATCACTCTGTTATATTGCAGTGGTCAAACGTAATGATTCTTTTTCCAAGGAAGAAAGAAAGAAGAAAATATTTTAAAATGGTAGAAATTTTTACATCTATTCTCTATATCTGATGAATATAAATACTTTTTATAAAACTGAAATCTATGATGATGACTGTATGTCAAGATAATTTTTTTTGGATTCTCTCAAGGAGCTTTTACTTGCATCCACATAACAGAAAATAGGTATTAGTAGGATAACATTGGAACTCAAAGACAATGCATAAATGTTTTGGTATCTTAAAACCCTATGGAATAACTGTTCCAAAGGGAACACATGCTATTTGTGAGTCTTACTGTTCTTCTCTTTGCACATCTTTGGGATCATAAATGATATATTTTCAGGCAAAAAATACCCAACCTGCAAAACCCCACAGAAATTTGGGAATGAAAGAAATAAACCCTCAAAGACTGTAAAAGTAAAAATGCTAGTTATATGATGACTCACAAGATTCACAACAGGCTTATGGAGAAAACAGTGTAGAATTTTATGTTTATGTTCAATTATACAATATTTTAATGCAGTTTTAACATTAATTATCTATGGAATTATACTGTCACACCCAACAATTCAAATAAACTCAGCGGATAAAGAATTATCTATGAAATTATACTGCCACACCAAACAATTCAAATAAACTCAGCGGATAAAGCCACATAAAGTGCTACATCACTGAAAAGGGCCATATTTTTGATGCATAAGTGTGGGAATAGTTTATTTTAGATAAGGATATAGACTTCTATGTTCATGGAACTGGCGTTACTTACTACACAGAGTACGTCTTAAAGAAAAAAATTCTCTGAATTGTCAGAAAATATACATTGTATATTGCCAGGTGTAACTCCACACGTCTCCTGGCCATTTGCTGCTATGTGAAGTGAGTATCTCCAGGATCCAGACAGCTTACATAAGTTCTTTTAAACTGCAGCAATGAAATTATTCATAATGACAAAGAAGGGAACTGACCCAGTTTACTTGAAATGAGATTCCCTTCCTTCCCCCCAGCAATAGCTGACACCAGCAAGTTTCACTTCAAACTGGGGTTAAGGAAATTCTTTAAAACAGAAGAACAAACTTACAGAAATAACCATTGCAACGGGGAAACAGGGGTTTGTAAGCAAATGCCAAGCCTGTTTTTTTTAAAGCTGATGTTCTGAAGCTGATTGCACCCATTGGTTATTTATATCTAAATGATTCCACTCTTTAAATAGTGTCCATTTATATTTCAAGTGGCCTACATACACAATGCTGGTGCTCCACGGCTGCTCCACGTGTTGTAATTGAATTACTGGAACAAAATACAGGCAGGAGTTGTGAATTCTGATGCTATATAGTTATTGCAGCCTAATAAGGTCAGCAGAAATTAATTGTGAAATCAGACTGCTCCATTTGAGGAGGAATACACTGCAGATGACAAGAATAAAGAACAATCCCATATCAATTTTCAAAGATGTGACTGTTTTACCCTTCTGCACTCCTTTTGTGCAAGTGAATCATAGAATTACAGAATGGTTTGAGTTGGAAAGGACCTTAAAAATCATGTAGTTCCAACCCCCCCTACCATGAGCAGGGACAGCTTCCACTAGATCATCCAATCTGGCCTTGAACACTTTCAGGGATGAGGCATCCACAGTTTCTCTGGGCAAACTGTGCCAGTGCCTCACCCTCATGGGAAAAATCTCATCCTGATATCTAATCTGTATCTACCATCTTTTATCTTAAAGCCATTAAAATATTAAAGCAAAGATGTGTTTTCTGATTGTAGCAGGATGCTCTGCCTTGGAATGGGGCAAACCAACTTGATAAGTGCTCTATTTGCAAAGCTAGCAGTGGTAAATGAAGAAGGGGCATCATGATGCTTTTGGTGTTGAAATAACATTGAAACCAGTCTGACTCATCAACCTCAAACATCCTGAGAGATGAACATGCAGTAAAACTGGTAAAGGAACAAACAAATGATATCTCTGTTAACTTATCCAAAGCTGCTGAGCTGAGACAGCCTGGAGACATCTGACTGACAGGCAACCACTTTATTATTATAAAAGCCCAGTCCCAAATGTTAAGGGTAGTGTCTTCTAACATACCTCTTGGAGTGTATGTGTGAAGATTCCTCCCTTGAGTGGGGACACCCCTCAAGGTTACTCCTCTAGGCTGAACAAAGGAGATTTGCCCGTGGTCACTGGTATGGGTGAGTAACATCAATCTCTACTTAATAATTGGTTTTGCTAGCTTTAATACAATTGTTTTAATACTGTTTCAATATTACTTTATAGTGGGCAATATATTCTAATCATTATAGTTTCTATACTGTGTAACAAATAATTCTGACTAAAACCTTTTTGTCTAATCATTCTCATAAAAAATCGTATAAATTTATACAAATATAACTGGTTTGCCATCCTTAATCCCTGTGGGACAAAGTTGCACAAAGCTTCAATTACACATGTATAATTCTTCAGACACAAACAGTTGACAACATCTGGTGTTAAGATTGGATCCAGCAGCACCTAAACTCCTCTCTGAGAAGGAGGTTAGAGAGAAAAGGGGTCCTTTCTGCACGGTTAAGATTGGATCCAGCAGCATCTAAACTCCTCTCTGAGAAGGAGCTTAGAGAGAAAAGGGGTCCTTTCTGCACCTTGTGACTCAATAGCAGGGCTTCTCTAAGAAACTTTGCCTGAAGCTTCCACTCTGCCCATGACACTGGTGCAACACTGACTGGTGCCAACTCAAGAGCACAGGAGTTGGGAAATTGCCATTTCCCAATCTCTCTTACTGACCTGCAGATTGCAAGAACTTGTTAGAAAAAACCTTCAGCATTTGAGAGAGAAGATTTTTGCTCTTTTGCCTCAGGTTGGAAAAAGCATCTTTGGAAACTCATGGTATGTAGCTCTAGGGTGGAAGGAAGTATGAGCCTGGGATGTGGTTAGTTCAGGGTTAAAATATTCACTGGTAACAGGGAAAATGTTCAAATGGGACAGAGAATCAAGGTTTCCTTCAGCTGCAGAGATCACGGAGGGCCTAACCATCAGCATATTGGATACTGTAAAGTAGGTTTTATCTCACTGGGAATTTTACCCTGAACACAAAAAATCTTTTCTGATTAAAATTCAGTTGACACATTTTGTCATGAAGTGATTCGGTTAGGATGGAGTAGCTTATTCTAAAGAGAACAATTTCATTAAAAAGACTTAGCTGGATCTCTGCATGTCTGACAGTAATCAGAGCAGTAATCTTGCAACCTTTACAAAAATAGCTCCACAACAGGCAGATGTGGGATCATCTGTTTCCTCCAGCCCCTGCTGTGTCCTCTTTTTGAAAAGTTACAGTTCAGGATATGATATAGTAGTCCCTCACTGCCAGTCCTACATTCAGGGCATTATTCAAGTTGAATAATTTACAGCATTTGAATTTGCATTCCCATTCTAGAAAATATGAGGAGTGTTTTTGTGACTGCTGCTCTGTTAGAAATACTCTTCCTAAGGCAGATCCAAGGAGACTACCTGGAGCACCCACAATTTCTCTAGATAATTTCGTTTCTGTGCCCAGTCTGTTCTCCCAATTTACAATATCATTTCACTCCCACAGCTTTTACTCAATCAGTTTGTTTTCTTGTTATTTCAACTCAAAAGTATATATGTGTTTTTAAGTAACATAAATTGCCTTAATGATTATCTTGTTTGAGAACAAATATCAGCCTCTGTCTTACTCAGAGGTAACAGAGTCGTGGATTTACTTCATTATTTTTTCTAATTAGGGTGGTAGGAAGTTTTTTCTCTGGCAGATATAATCTGTACCTTTTCTTTCTCCACTGATTATCTCAATGGCCATATGCATGTCTCTAATGTGTGCATAGTATATACATCCATTTTGATAAATGAGTAGGCATTGCAGCCCAAATAGGACATCTCACAATCTGAATGGCATACTTGCAGTAAACAGGGCAAAAGAAAATGAACCAGATGGATAATTTCCCATTTGAAAAAATGTATTTTTATTTGGTTGATGTCACATCTTTAACTTTACTAAAGTTCTTACCAGCTACTGAGGGAGATATGTAAAAGATAATAAAATAATACATGTCTGTGCTCTCCCCTGTAGGAGATTTTGTGAAAGCTTAACAGAGGCTGATCATATGGCAACTTGTTGGCTCTAAAGGCTGCCCAGAAATTGAATTTATAAGGGCTAAGGTATAAAGCCATCAGAAATTTATAAGGGCTAAGGTATAAAGCCATGTTTCTGTAGCTTGTAAGTGCAGGTGACACACCTCTCAATTGGCAGGTCTGGGAGTCCCTGAGCTCTATAATGAATAATGTGTGACATGAATTGCCACTGAGATATAGCAGAAAAATGCTGAGACCACATGATGGAGTCTCCTGCTAGTGCAGCTCACCCTCAAGCTAACCTTGGGGAAATGCTTTGAAATGGGAGCTGAATAGCAAGAAAGCCAGTTTTTGTATGTCAGTGGTGTTTCAGACACTGACTTAGCAACATTTAGTAGCTTCTTTGCTCAAACTTTTATATTCCACTAAAAGAGGACTGCTGAGGAGCACAGCATCTTCAAATGGTCACTGTTATTTTTCAGCTTGATTTTTCCATGGAGAAAGGCAATTGCTACTTTTCCCTGAACCCTAGGCTCTAAAAACATCACTCTGTAGTAATGACCTAGAAAAAAACTGACTTGTTCACATGAATTGCTGGGTCATTGTTGTCAAAGGCTCAAAAATCAGATCTCAATTTCCCACAGTATTGTGGAAATATGCTGGCAAAAGAAGAAAAAGCAAGAGCATGATAGGGAAAAAACAGAAGACATTCAAGGTATTTCAGAATATTTTGCATATGCCATTACATACATGTTGTAATGCTCAGAATACATATCTTAGTACAATATTGGGCAATGCAAAATACTTATGCATATTTTTAGGTTAATTTTTAGAAGCAATGACATAAATTCTGATAACTTATAGCCACAAGTGAAGACAACTTCATGAATTTAAACTGCTTTAGTAATGTCATGAACTACACTTGTTTCCTATTTCTTACATATCTAGGATGACTATAAGGAAAACTTTCCTCTCAGCAAAATATAAGATCAGGCTCCTATGTTTATCAATGTGTTGTTGAAGATGTCTCAAGGAGTATAGGAGGAGCTTAATGCAGCTGTTGACACTTTATCTTGCCATATTACTATCCAAGAGGCAAATATGGTTCCTTCAGCATTTACTGTATTCCAGTTCATTCAAGCTTGGAAACCTAACAAGGGAATAGAATATACATTAGAAGGTCTGATAGACATGATTTCCCATGCAAAAACTGAAATAGGTAGAAAAGGATTCTGCATCTCCACCTTTCCTTGTCCCTCATTTTGGGAAAACTGGCTTAATTTAAATTATTTGATGGAGTAAAAAATTGGTGCCAGAACATATTTTAAGAAATTTGTAAAGTCAAGAAAATCTAAATTCCAAATTTATGCTGTCCTATAGACTGTGGATGTTTTGAAGTCAAATCAGGTTTTGACTAATATTTTTACTCTGTATAACACAACAGAATTTGCTTGTACAGTGACTCCTTCTCTCCCAGTGACAAACATGCACTTTTTGTGTCCACATGCACAATTTGTCCTCTTTTGCTTACACAGTGGACTCCTGACAGGATAATCCTTTGGTGACCAGATTGCACTCCAGGCTTTCTCCACCCCTTCTGCCTCCAAGGGTCCATGTAAACAAAGTGATATGCTTTACACAGCCTGTATTTATGGACACCACTGCAACTCAAAATAAGAAATAAGAAAGTGGTCAGGCAACTGCAACACCTCCCTTCCTCTTCTCCAGTCCTTTGTCCACACTTTTGTTCATCTTCCCCATCTCACCTGCCCCTGTGACTATCTCTATCTCGTTGCTTGGTAACCTCCCAGCACTGCTGTTCATCCCAGCATCAACTGCTCCTGCTCCCCCTTCCATTTGCTCAAAACACCCAGACACAGTCTAAAATCAGATGAGACTTTCTTCTCTCTGCTTACTGACAGACAAATCAAATTCAGAGGAAATGCAGAAAGCTCTGTCAGAGGGTAAATTCTCAATTAGGAAACAGAAACAGAGGAAAATACACATTTAGAAACAGCTGATTACCAACATGGGTCTTCTATATGTCAGTTATTTCAGATAGTCCATGGAAACTCAGCTACTGTGAAAAAGATGAAAAAAGCTAAAAGAAATAACAACAACAACAACAAAACCCCACAAACAAGCAAACGAACACAAGAAAAAAAAGGGGGAAAAATAACAAAAAGAAGGATGGAGAAAGAAAGAAATTGTTTACTACTTGCATAACACCAGTGACTAAAGATCCAGCTGGATATGATGCCCTAATCACTTAATTATTACAGAACAAAAACAAAGCAAATCTTAACTGGAAAGTCAGCAGTGTAAACAGATTGGCTGAATGATTTAAACATCAGGATGTCATCTTGCTACAGGATATGATATTTCCCCATCCCTTTTTCAAAACAAGCTGGCAGCTACTGATATGTCTTGTGCTTCATGTTGGTACTCAAATCATTATCGAAAATTGTAGATTAGTTTATTTCTTCCAAGAATAGCTTTAAAAGTGCATAATTAAGGGGAAAATAGTAGGATTGAGACACCTGCAGGTAGAAGTGGGATTTTAAGTCTCTGAGGAACTTGAATGTTGAAATTGGACATTTTAATAGAGTAAGGTGCTTCTAGATATAAACCAGATCCAGACTGGAGAGAAAACATAGTTTTGGACCAAGCTGTGGCTTGAAGTGGGGATGTTTGAGCTGGCTGAAACCAGCTACATCCAGCATAGGCCACCTCTGCAGATTCCCACCTTGCCAGCACCTGGACTTGGACACCAGAGATAGTGACCTACAGGAGACCAATACCTAAAGGCAGAGAAGATTGAGCAAGGATGCTTCACATAGCATTGTGCACCTCTATCTCTGCAGCTAAATTATGCCTCTAGAGTCTGATCTATTTTCAGAGTGAAACAACTGAATTTTGGCACTGGTGTATACAATTCTGTCCAGTCAATCTAGGACTTCCTGCTCACATCACAGTCAGTAGAGACCTAGTAAAGGGAGCCCATCTTTCAGCTGACCAGGCAGTAGAACTTAAGGTTTGTAGTCTGGACTCGGTTGACTATATTGAGTGTAGACTTGACTCAGTAGCCCAGGAATGCACCCAGGAATATCTCAAAAGCTTTAGCCTGTCCTCCCTCACCTCCAGATGTATCTCCTAAAAGGTCCAGTTCTCTTGGACACAACTTCCCCCAGTTGTCAGCTGCATGTAGATGCCTTGAATGATTTGCAGGATTTTAGATAGTATCATATATTTATGTATGATCCTACACTGCCTTGATGTCAAACAGGAGCTTGGACATGTAACACAAATATAGGCATTGTGTGCAGAAGCCTATGTTCCACCAAATCAATCTGAAGAAGAGTTGTACTCTCACTTTTTGTCTGTTTCTTAGGGACTTTCTCTTTAGAACCTGAATCCCATGAATTGCATTTGTACAGTGAAATTGTAAGGACATTTGGTGTCTGAGAATCCAACTTAGAGAGTAAGAAGGCACACTGCAGGATTTCTGGGACATAAACTTGGTAGAATTCACTAGCAATTTAGTAGTAAATGAAGAGGAGAATGACTGATGTTCCTGTAATGACAATGAAATCTCTGTAGTGAGACAGATCTGTGTGTGTATATATCTAGGCACAAACACACATACATATACACACACCATATACCTTCTTTTAAGTGAAAACCAAACCCAAGATCTATATTCCTTTTATATTCCACAGATCTTACAGTTTACTCCCAGCAAGTCCACACTGCTGCTCAGCCATCTCAAAAGCAGACATAGAGAAAATGATAACAGCTCTAGGGGATTGTCTGTGACTGAAAGACCAAGTTAATTGCATTCCCTTCCTTGGTCAGTAAGGAGTTGTACCTTTCTTGCCCTCATAACTTTCTTACATTCATAGATTGTTTTTAGGATAATTTATTCTTCTTTTTTTTTTTTTTTCCCCTGCCCTATTTCTTCCTTTAGTTTGTGAAAGAAGCACACACATGGAAACACAAAATGTGGACTGACTTATTTTTCATAAAATAAGAAAAAAAAAAGCACAAGGGAGAGGGGAAAGAAAAAGGACAAACAAGATGCTTTTTGTAGTCTTTAGATTAAAAGCATTGACAGCAACTTCACCTGAGGAAAGTTATATTTTACAGAGCACCTGTCTAAACACCATATGTTTATAGGCTTTCTCCTTCTAAGATGCTACATTCTTCTAAAAAAGAAGCTTTGATTGTTTCAAACTGTTCCTATATCTCATGACACTAATTCTAACTGGCACTGTGTGAATGTCATTAAAGGTGAGGAGGGATCAAAAGATGCAAGACTATAAAAACAACCCCTTTCTTTCAGAGAAATGGAGTGATTCAATTATTCCTCTTTGGCCTGCTAGAAAATACCTCCTTTTTAGAACATATGGGTGAGTCAAATTGCAATAGGAAGAAAGCACATCCCAGTAATTTAGTTTCAGTTGCTCATTTATATCAATAAAAAAATACTGTAAACAATGCAGGGTTGTGGTTTTTTTTAGCAACACGCCAGAATAGCTGTAGATGTCTTCATGAATATACAATTGGATCTGTCTGACACATCTCATTTATGCTTTTATTATTTTGAAAGGAACAATGCAAGCCTTATTAGATTCTTCTGCATTAACTTAATGGAGAAAACCAAAATCCCAACATCTTCCTTCACCAACAAAATCTGATGTGTAAGGATAAAGTCACTCTGAGTGTAGACTGCAATGGGATAAGCATAAATTGCAGCACGTATTACCCTCCCAAGTTTCCTGCCATATTTTGCAAGTTCTGTACTGACAAAAGCAAACATTAATGTAGGCTGACAAGCTGATGGGAAAGAAATTGTATAGCCACAAATGACATCATGGGTATCTTTGTTCTCTGCAACCCTGATAAAATTTTTCATCTGAAGTCTTTTCCTATTATCTGTGTAACAAAATGGATTCTACTCAACCAAACTAATTCTGCAACAAATTCTCTAACAATAAATATCTCTCTTCTTGTAAAGGCAGTTTACTTGGCTGAAAAATAAAAGCAAAAAGTAAACTTCATTTGGTTAAACTTCACGAGGTTTGCATTGTTCCACCTCTCAAGCCTGTCAAGGTCCCTCTGGATGCCATCCCTTCCCTCCAGCTGTGACTGCCCCACACAGCGTAGTGTGGTCAGAGAACTTGCTGAGGGTGCACTCAACCCACTGTCCATGTCACTGACAAAGGTGTTGAACAGTATCGGCCCCAGCACTGACCCCTGAGGGACACCACTCCTCACTGGCCTCCACGTGGACAATGAGCCACTGACCACAACTCTCTGTGTGTGACCATCCAGCCAGTTCTTTATCCACCAAGTGGTCCACCCATCAAATCCATGTCTCTCCAATTTACAGACAAGGATGTCATGTGGGACAGTGTCAAACACTTTGCCTAAGTCCAGATAGAAGATATCAGTTGCCCTGTCCCTATCTACAAATTCTATGGCCCCACCATAGAAGGCCTCCAAATTCATCAGGCATGTCTTGTTCCTGGTAGTGACATGTTGGTTATTGCTGATCCCCTTTTTGCTTTTGATGTGTCTAAGCATAGCTTCCAGGAGAATCAATTCAATAGTAAATAAGCACAGGCTTTTTTCTTTTTTTAAGATGAAGGAAGAGTATATTAAGCTAAGAAAATGAGTATTATCTCTGTTGTTCATTTTTACTTTTTCTTTTTCTTCCTTGATTTAATTCAGCAAATTTTATACATTTTCAACTTTGATGCAGGCTGTAAGTTTAAGATGATATCCTTCAGGCATTCACTATTGTCTTTTGAACTAGAAAAAGAATGAAGATTATCTGTGTCCTTTTAAATAACTTATCTCAAAATATTCATAATTCATTAATAATATCTTCTTCAGTGAATAAAAAAAAAACTACTGAAGTGAGTTTGCAATAACTGATTGTTACTTTAATTTGTTTTTTTCCTCCTTTGGAAAGGTGTACTCCATAGTTCCTCTATGATTGCCTCTTTATCTGTCTGCATGAAAGAAAATAATAGAAAAACCAAAGGCAAAGAGAGTTTTTAGGTCTAAGATACTAAATTTGCTGTACAAGAAGGTACATTTCATAGAGGCATAAATATATATTATAGAGCACAATAGAATCACAGTGATTTATGATATGCTACCACTGGGTTGAATTCACAATGGTAGGATACTGATTTTAGTATAATTCTGGATCAAAAATAAGTAACAGGGCATTTTTACCCATTTATTAGAAGAAATAACATAATGCCATTAAAGTTAGGCCTACTTCTAATAAATAAAATTACTATCCTGGCAAGCTATTTTCTGTGTTTCTTAGGTGCAAACACTAGTTCTGATTCCTGAGTCTATTTCCCATGACCACAACCATTGTGTTAAATGCCATTCATCACAAAGTAATTCTCCACTTCACTTCATCAAAAGCCAATTATGAACTTTTCTAGGTGATGCAGGTGTTGCATGGTACACTGTGATCACCCTTAGGGAAGACTGTGTTTGCCAACAGTTGTCACAAGACAGTAGCTAAAATATTTTTCTATATTTGGAAGAGGAAATTGGGTATTTCCAGGAAGGTAAGGAGGATGAAGACTTTCTAGACTGGCTGCTGCATCAACAGCAGGATTCAGAAAATGGGCTTTATATCCAGTTCTGTTTAATACCTTCATCAAAGACATGGACAGTGGGATTGGGTACCCCCTCAGCAAGTTGCCAATGACACCAAGATGTGTGGTGTGGTCAACACACTGGAAGGAACGGATGCCATCCAGAGGGACCTGAAGAAGCTTGAGAAGTGTGCCTATGTGAACATAAGCAGTAAGGTCCTGTGCCTAGGCCATGGCAACATTTTATAAAATATAGACTGGGGTATCAAGGGATTGAGAGCAGTCCTGCCAAGAAGCAGCTGAGGGTACGAGAGGATGAAAGGCTGGACATGACCTGTCAATATGCACTTACAGACCAGAAAAACAACTGTATCCTAGGCTGCATCAAAGGAAGCGTAGCCAGCAGGTCAAGGAAGGTGATTCTACCATCTCTACTCCAGTCTCAACCCCAACTGAAATACTGCATCCAGCTCTGGAGTCCTCAGCACAGGAATGACATGGGCCTGTTGCAGAGAGTCCAGATCACGTTGACAAAAATGATCAGAGGGCTGAAGCACCTCTACTATGAAAACCAACTGAATGAGTTGGGGTTGTTCAGCCTGGAGAAGAGAAGGCTCAAGGAACACCTCACTGAGGCCTTTCAGTACTTTAAAAGGGGTGTAAGAGAGATGGGGACAAACTTTTTAACAGGGATTGTGTGGGGTAAGAGTTTTAAACTAAAAGAGGGTAGACTCAAACTGCATATAGGCAAGATATACTTTACAATGACTATGGTGAGACAGTGGCACAGGTTGCCCACACAGGTGGGCCCCATCCCTGGAAACATTCAAGATCAGGCCAGACAAGACTCTGAAAACCTGATCTGGTTGAAGATACCCCTGTTCATTGCACTGGGCCTTGACTAGATGATCTTTAACATTCCTTTCCAACCCAAACAATACTGTGAATCTATCTGCATAATTAAACAGTCACCTGACATTAGCCAGCAGAACTACATTGCCCCTGGAACAATAACAGACACTGGATAAGAATTCGATTCTTAGAATTATTATTTTAAATTCCCTTTAATTAGACATTTTCCTCTTTTCATCTTTCAACTTATCTTTTCTTCCCACCTACATATGCTTCCCCATGTGACAAAAAACCCAACCCCATCCCTTCAGATTCTAGCTATATTTCCAGTGTTCAGCTGGTTTTAAAGTTAAGCAAAACATGTTCAGCCAGCCTTGCTGCCAGACACTACTCCCCTCCTCCCTGCCAAAGTAATGACTTTCTATTTCAACAACTCATTCCTGATTACAAAACCAGATGGATTGCTCTCTGCTACATGAGTGAGTGTATTCTTGATCAGAAAGTAGCAATCATTGAATACATCATGTACAATGACACCAGGGAGGGAATTGTTCTTCATTCTGCCCAGCGAAGCATGTTGAAACACCTGTTTCCTATCCTGAAAATATTTGCAATGACTGCCAAAGAAATTACTGCTGAAACAGCACCATTAAGCCAAGTTATACTGCTTGGCCACCTGATGAAACAGAAAGCTGCTGAGGAAATTCCAAACCTCAGCTGGTCCCAGGGATGTTATACTTCTCCCTGCCTATGGGGAAATTTTCCTCATTAGTGAAAAGGTCTGCTCTTTGAGAAAAAGAAAGCAGAAAGGGAAACATTCTAGTTTATCAGAACTTTCTGTTGCAGCACAGTCTCCTTTGCTGGGTAAGGTCCACAGAAAATATCAGAGGGGAAGTTGAGAACTGGTGTATTTGAAGGGAATAATGTGAGCTCCATTCCTTCCAGGTGGAAGGGACATGAGCTACAGTCACAAAAGTCATTCAGAAAGCTTTCTTAGTGCAGGCTTGTGTACCTTGGGTTTTACTGCATATGTTAACTGTCTGTTATCTAGCTCAAATGCATACATATGTATCTAACCAGATCATTCCTAATCCCCACACTGACTGAATGAGAAAAACATAGTATGTAGAGTGTATAAGAAAACCTCACACTGAACACGTGCTATGAAGGTGAGATGAGGTCATCACCTCTACCACTTAATGTGCTTTCCTCATGAATGAATGGAAAAGAAATATTGGTGATACTTGGCCTCGAAGAATTTCACTAGATCCAGTGTTGACCCTGAAACTGTGCAACAAAACTAGCTGCTGTTTTGGTCTGTTGATTTAAGGTGAAATACAAAAGAAAAAACAATTCAATTGATATAAAACTACATAATTCAACTATTCTTATGAAAAATTGAAGTCCTTTGCAGAAGATTGAAACTTATACCACAGCACAAATCAATTTGTTTGTCCTTTCCTTTTATTAAAATTTTACGCATTTGTGGGTGAATATTTTTGATTATTTCAAAGCCAATATACTACTAGATTTGGAAATTTCTGTTGAATCAATTAAATTGCTTATCTTAAAAAAGGTCTCAAACCTAGTTAACCTCAGGACTTCACAACATAGTTTTTTTTTCATGAGATCATTATGTACAAATGGAGTAAATCAGCTGAATACTTTCTCTGGCTAGAGAACATACTCTGCCTTAAAAAGTGAGCTCTGGGCTTTCATACATAGGGTTGTTTATTTTTACACTGAAAATAGCTACATCTGATCTGAGCTATGTGAACAATGACCATTTAGGATTCCAGGCTTCAATTACTATGGGTAGGTGCTAATGTTGCATGGGGACCAGTATACAGAAACATAAATCAGTTGTTTAGAAAGATCAGTTGAACAACTGGCTATACTTAGAACTTTACTGATGAGTTATCAAAATCTTTCAATAGTGTCCATGGTATTGTAAGGCAATAAAACAGCTATCACAAGCCACTGCAAGAAATTAAAAACAAAGAGTATCAGGAAGCAAATTTTGTGTGTGTGTGTATTCACTAAACTAGTATTCTTCCACTAGATGTAATATGCAAGTCTTGTCAAAGAAAACAGGATGTCAGAATTATGCACAGATTAACTGCTGATAGTGATCATTTTAAACTTTTGATTATTTCTCATCATATGATCTTTTTCTTGACCTTTCCTTGACTCTTCTCTGGAGAGCTCACAGTATAAATAGGCCAAAAGAGAAATATTTTCTACTCATTTTACAGGTTACACTGAGATGAAAAACTGAATCTTAGATGTGTTACTTTATTTGAGGCAACAAACACATCGTTGGGTTTACAGAATGCTAAACCCATGCCTTAATTGGAGGTCAAAATTACAAAAATCTGAAAGTAATGTGACAAATGAAATTGCTATGGCAGATAACTTTGATTTAGCTATATTGATTACATTGATACCCTTAACTAGTAAACTCACAGGTAGTAAATAAGAAGCAAAATAGTTATACAGGGAATTTCACCACACCTCACTAGGAACTCAGTTATTAAAATTTTCATATGGAGAGCTCATGAGCAAAGTTTTTACAAATCTGTTCAAAAGGCATGTAGATGTGGCACTTGTGGATATGATTTAGTGGTGAACATGGTGGCATTGGGTTAACAGTTGGACAGAATGATCTTACACTTCTTTTCCAACCTAATGATTGTTTCCATGATTCTATGATTCTTTGATTTGGAGTACATTTAGTCTGTATATTAGGGCTTAGTTCCAGCCTGAAATCTACTGTGTTGTGGAATGATCTTAGAAGAAATGTGATAGAAAAGCTATTTCTTAAAATATTTTGAGAGAAAACAGGACAGATCCTGAGGAAAATATATTGTGAAGAGTTTCCTTTAAAGGGGATAGACTAGCTGATCAACAAGGTCTCTCTTCCATCTCTGTCTTCTCTGGTTACAAGTTTTTCAAAATTGAGGATGTAAAGGGAAGAAAAAGACATAATGACAAACATAGCAGTATTCAGTGACCAAATTCTCTTTCTTGAACATTCCCTAAACCATTATCTCTAATATAAAGTCATCTATCAGCAAGGATGGAAGTATAGTGGGTGAATTTGCTACCAAGTATGAGGTGAGAAATGAACTGGAATGGCTGGAATTTGAAACTGCCAATAGTATGGACATTTCTGGTTTGTTCTTTTGTCAGTCATATGGCAGAGTTGTGAAGAGTCAGGCTCAGCATGTCTATCAAGCAGGTCCTTGTTATTAGCTGTTGGCAGTCAATGGTCATCAATGTATGAGTTCTCAGAAATGCTGAGCATGGTATTGACTGATCACTTCTGCTGGTGAACCAACACCTTAGCCTTTAGTGTCAGTCAGTTCAGCAGCCAAAATGAGTCTAGTTCTACCAAATCTCTTATTAAAATAGAACAATTGTCTGGTTATTTTTTTTCAAAGTGTGAAAGACTGGCAGTTCATAGGGAAATGCTATATGATTGTAGAATCCCAGAAGACAAGAGGCTAATGTGTATGTCTCAAACATCCATAGCCAGATGGCTGTGGAGGCAACCAAGGATTGTGTGCAATAACAGAATTGCTGGTAATAGCCAAGGATTGTCGATAATAACACACTCTGGGAAAGAACAAGGTGTAGCTAGAGAAGGTGGTCATGAGGCAGTAGGGCAGCACTTTTCCAGTACAAACATCCTTGTCCTAGTTCCTGGAGATAAGCACAACACATTACAGGGCAAGTGCAGGAAGTGCACAGCCTGTAAGGGGTATTAAGACTACAGAAGCTGACAAGTGGCACAGCCTGTAAGGGGTATTAAGACTACCCAAGACCCCCAAAGCCCTCGGGCCCATTTCCAGAAATGTCTGAGAGAAAAGACTGCGCATGATAACAAATTTTCACAGGAATCAAGAAACCAATCTTCAGGGTGGGGAAACCCTATCTATAAAAAAGCATTTCCACCAAGCCTGGGTGTGGATTCTGGACATGTCATTGTCTGGACTGACACTGGAATCAGGAATGGTTAGGTCTTTTTTTCTTCCTTTCCTCTTTTCCATCCTACTCTCTTCCTTTTCATCTTTCTTGCCCCTTTATCCAAAATCCACTGCCATGTGCTTATAGTAGGTCAGGGACTAACATACCAATTTCCATGCCAAGTGTGTAATTCACTAATAAAACCTTCTGAGTTTCATGGACCCTCTGATTTCTGTTGTTCCTTTTGACCATGAGCATCTATGAATCTTGGGTGCTACCTTTCTTTTCAGAAGGAACATTCATGAAGTAGAAGTGAGTTTGGGTCACTTGTCACAGAAAGAAATCAGGTTGGTCAAGCAGGACAGGACCTTTCTAAATTCATGTTGGTTGGACCTGATGCCCTAGTTGCTCTGCATGTGCAGTGTGATGGCACTCAGGATGATCTCCTCCATGACCTTGCTCAGAAAAAGTGCTTAGGGGAAAAAAATGAAGCTGAAAATCTGAATCTCTCAAGAGGAAGAAGGAAGAAAGTTAGTGCTGAATTGATTTAAATTCGGAATACTGAATAAGAAAAGTTATCATGTTGGTTGGACCTGATGCCCTAGTTGCTCTGCATGTGCAGTGTGATGGCACTCAGGATGATCTCCTCCATGACCTTGCTCAGAAAAAGTGCTTAGGGGAAAAAAATGAAGCTGAAAATCTGAATCTCTCAAGAGGAAGAAGGAAGAAAGTTAGTGCTGAATTGATTTAAATTCGGAATACTGAATAAGAAAAGTTAAAAAATAAAAGAACACCTCTGGGAATGACTTTAGGCAGTTAAGTCAGAAAATACTGACAGTAGAGTCAATTTACATCATCTTTAATTGGCTACTGAGAATTTGTGGTGCAAGGTGGGTTTCATTGTCCTGAAAAGATTAGAAATGCAAATATTGTCTGGAAATAATTATTGTTATTTGATATCTCTCATTACAGAGATCTTAAAGGATGCTCCTTAATTTTTTGCTCTAAGTATTTTTATTTTTATTTTTAATAAAGACTGAAACCTCTATTAGATAATACTTAATTTTGGTCTCACATGCATGTTTAGACTGTCATGCATAACTTAAAAAACTGCAAGGCATCAGGGTGTGGTAATACAGTGCCAGACAAATAGGAATTTTGTTTTATTATGGCTATTAGTTCTCACCAAACACATGGAACACTAACACAGACCATCATTCCCAATGACTAAGGAAAGCCAGGGATGTATCATCTCAAAAAAGTCATAGTGAAAACAAATCTTTTATGAGCACCTGTTTAGACCTCAACACTTTATTATTACAAGATTATCATACTTAATAAGCATTTATCATTGCTAAAAGAGAGGTAAAATGAGAGCTAAATCTATATTTGCAATACAGCCAGGGTCCTGCTATGTTTGTCCTGAATCTGAGCCACTCACTGGAGCTCCTTATACAACTGGAGGCCCATAATAATTTAGAAAGTGACTTGAAAGTAGGTGAGAACTGTCATTTTTCCAAACACATACATATATGTTCCTGCAGTTGGCAGAAGTGTCACTGCCTGCTGGTGGATGAAACTAGGAGATGACCCCTGATGGCTGTTAGAGTGTAATTAGAGCACTTGTAATTATAACAGTAAAATTAACGTTTTTGTAAAGCAATAACATTTTGATTATGAACGTGGTAAGTATTTTATTTATGTATCATTATCCCTGATCTGTAACTGTCAAGCTGTAGGAGGATTTCAGATACTTCTTGTTTGAAAAAATTTGGAGACTCAGTGCCATAAAATTGATGCACAGCTCTTTGCATCCTGACTCTTTTGATGGGGAGGAGTGTTTGTTGTTGCCTCTATACAAAGTGTGTCTATCTGTAACTCTTTGGAATCAGTGAAATACTTCCTGACACTGGATGAGGTTTTCAGCCAGTAAAATTTGAATTTAGTAGTTTCACCTATGATCAATTGAACTTCAGTCACCACAGTCTAGAATGGGAGGATCACAATTATAGAATCATATTTTGAGTTAGAAGGGACCCACAAGGGTCATTGAGTACAACTCCTATCTCCTTACAGGATTATCTAAAACAAAACCATACGATTGAAAGCATTGTCCAGAAACCAATAGAATTGTGACAGGCTTGGTGCCATGATCACTTCTCTGAGGAGCCAGTGACCGACCACCCTCACAGTGAAGAAACTTTTCCAAATGTCCAATCTGAACTTCCTCTGATGCAGCTTCATCCCATTTCCTCATGTCCTATCTCTGGTCACCAGAGAGAGGAGATCAACACCCCCTGTTCCACTGCCCACCGTGAGGAAGGTACAAACTCTGATGAGGTTGTCTCTTCTCTTCAGGCTGAACAAACCAATTGACCTCAGCCACTCCTCAGATTTCTTGTCCTTGAGGCCTTTCACCATATTTGTTGCCCTCCTCTGGACACATTCTAATAGTCTGATGATCTTCACATGCTGTGGTGCCAAAAGGAACACAGTACTTGAGGAGGGGCTGCACCCATGCAAGAGGACTCAGGTCATCTTGTAATAGCCTTGTAACTTTTAACTCTACTGCCCAGAATGAAGTGTTGGTGCTATTTGGGAATTCTAACATATGAATGACACTGTCATAACAGATGGGATACAAAACCTGCACAATACCAGTGTCCATCTGGAGAAACAAGGGGATATTTGTGTGAAGTGCTGTAGTTGTAGCACTGATCTCTGAAGAAGCACCTTGTAATAAGACATCAAAAGAATATATGTCCTAGTATGTGTAATATAATAAACAACTGAGGTCAGCAGTTCCTGGTGAAGTGGAATTATTCAACTCTCCTAAATATGGTGAAAATAATGTACAGTGGGAAAAAAAAA
>NW_008653267.1:0-4515 GCF_000695815.1 Acanthisitta chloris
AGAATAGGGAAGTCTTCTGGCAAATCCTTGTATAGAGGTTTTTTTCAAGGATATGTTTGTGAATACCAGTTTTAATGAACTTCTCTCATTCTCTCTTGTAAAAGTTCTTTTTTTAATTGCACTTTATACTGCTTTACTGAATTGAAATTTATGTAAATACTTCCTAAAATTAATGCATTGAGTACCTCAGCCTTTTCTGTGTCTGCTGCGTCATTCACGCCTTTCAGCAATGCTTACATATTTTCTCTGTTCAATCTTTTTCTAGTGGTGTAATAGTTCAAACTCTGTGTTTCTGGTAAGTTTCCACTCCAGCAGAGCTTTGGCTTTCCACATACAGTCCCTACATGCCCATGCTTGATTCTACCTTTGTAGGTTGTCTCTGCTTCTATTCTCTGTGTGCTGACTGGTGTTAAGAGTTCTATTGTGGGTTTCGTGTTTTGCCAGATTGGCTTGCTAATATATTTACTTTGTTTCCTGAGTGTAGAGGTGTACTGTTCTTGTGCTTGAAGATGCTCTCCTCAAAGGCCAACCAGTGTTACTGGGATCATTTTTCCTGCAAAACTGAGTCCCATGGTATCCCACCTACCCGTTCCCTGACTGATCTGAAGTCTGCTGTCCTGAAGCATCAGCATCACCCACTGCCCACCATCCCTGCACAGCCCTGTGTAACAAGAAGTTATGCTTGACACCCCCATCAATTTCCTGAGTAGCTGATATTCCAACATGTTAAATTTCCCAATGAGAATGGAGGTCTGTGACACAGAGCCTGCCTCTAGTTGTTCGTAGAAAGCACCATCTGCTTCCTTACCCTGATCAGTGGTCTGTAGCACATGCCGGTGCAGTGTCAGACTTGATGAACTCTCCTCTGACTATGTCCCACAAGCTGTATGAAAACCTGAGCCCTACACATATAAGCTGCTCTTTCACATGAAGGGCAGCCTCCTTCCCCCTTTTCCCTGCTTGTCTCTCCTGAATGGCTCATTGCCATCTGTCACAACACTTCAGTTGCATCAGCTGTCCCACCACAATGCTTGCATGTGAAATACCCTTATGTGTGCACTCTCAGAGCTTCCGAATCTGTTGTCTTCATTGAACTCTGATCAGTGGAAATGCCACATGGCAAAAGCCATAATGTCCTAGGCAGTCAGATCCTAAGTCCTTTTTGGACTTTTAATTATCAAATTGAATGTGTTCAGATCTGTTTGCTACTTGGTAAGATACAAATCTGAGCTGTGTAACAGTGGTAATGAGATTTGAAGGAAAATCTATATTAATCTGAAATCCTAGGTAGTTCCAAAATAGACAATGTTATAGTCATATAGTAAGTTAATGAAGAAAATGCGTAACTTGGTATAGCAAGGCCTTTATGTGACTGAAATGTCCACAGTCTTAAGCAGATCTGCGTTACTTGGACTGCACAGAGCAGGCCTTGATTTAAGGCATGCCAAATTGTGAACTTCTGTGACTGTGGTGAACAAGTCCCTCAACAAGGCTGTGATGGTCCTGGCCAGTGCTTCTCAGTTTCCTTTCCTTGTTGTGCCAGTGACATCTCAGACTTGTCTAGACTCTTTTTAACCATCAGAACATACTGTGCTCCCAAAAGTCTTGTCAGTTAATGGGCTCTTCTGCATCTTTCTCCAAGTCCTCACATCCTGCTCTCATATGTCTTATTTGCACCCTGTTAAGAGCTCTCTTTAATATTTGATACTTCAATACTTTTGTGCGTTGTTTTCTGATTATGCTGTAGATAGTTTTGTATCAACAGATTACCCAGTTGCTGGCTTGAATACTAGTTTCTCTAATAGGTGCATTAGTTCAAAACCAAAATTGTTGTGCAGAATATAGTCTGTGGTTTGATAGTCTGTACTTGTTACTGGCAAACTATATCTGATTATAAGGAGTACAGGTTTCTGCATCCAGCTGTTTTCTGCACCATTGCAAGGAAGAAGCCCAGGTGTTTGTGTCATCCAAATCACTGTAGTGGTTTAAGTTACTTAGGTCAACTAAAGCACTGGTCTCCAACACGGGGTGCATGAGATAATGCACTGGAGTGCAGGAGGAAAATATTATAGCTTCAGTAGTGTATGTCTATAACTGATCAAAAATGAATATATATACACTAGGGGGGTGTGTGCTCAAAAATGTTTTACTAAGAGGCATGCCTTGTAAAATGTTTGGAGACCACTGATCTAAATTATGTCAGTCGGTCACATTCATCAAACTTGGTTGTCATACAAAAATAATTTCATGGCATTCACAGAAGTGGCACCGTGTTGCGCATCAAGAAGCACCTCAGATTTCAAATGTATCTAGTTGTGTTTGAAAAAGTACATTGGTTCTTTCAAAAAGTAATTACCAAAGCTTCTTAACCAAGACCCAAATATATGGCAAACATTGATCATATTTTATTAAGCATTGATTGTTCAGCTTTAAGCACATCACACTGGAAACCTTTCTCTACCTCCTGAATCTTTTTCTGGAATCTTCTGCCTGTCTATGGAGACAGGATATATTCTGAGATACAAGTATAAGTGTGACCTGGGGATATACTGTTTTTATCTCAAGGCTGTCTGAAGTGAGTTGCATAGACTAAATCTTGGTTTTATGAACATAGTTATGTTTTACGTATGTGAAGTATACAATCTGCAGAATTTAGTGTAAGTAGACATAGATGAGCATTTTCATAAAAAATATTACTTTGCAAATTATTCATCAGAAGCTGTTGTCTGACAAAAAATAGAATTTATGTAATTTTACTAACCACATTATCAGCTGTGTGTCCTGAAATGGATATGTGCATTGTTCATTTACTAAAATATTTGTTGCTGGTGAATGTGTTTTACAGCCTTTTGGATAATGGATATGAATAATCTTGCAAAAAACTTCAATTTTCCTTCAGTATTTTGTCTAGTACTGAGCTGTGTAATGCTTTTGAGATCTCTCTTTAGTTTTCCTTTGTTGCTTCATATTTTGCATTATGTTCTTTCATGTTCTTTCAGTCTCATCTGTCTACAAGTTCTTTGAAAAAGGCGCATGTTACACTTAAATAAGTACATCAATAAAATAAAAGAGAAAAGCCCTTATATTGTATCTGAAGTGTATATGGGAGAGAAATCAGATTTTGTTTTTTTGGTAACAGGCCTTCATTTCAGCAGAGCTGAAAAATGGCACAGGTAAATGCACAAATCTTCAAAACGTTTTTCAAATTCTCATTTTCTTGGACCCAATTCTGTACTTAGTTACATCAGTGGAGATTCAGAATAGCTGACTGACTAACATTTGAAATGTAGAAAATTTCTGAATAATTTTAGTTCTTGTTGCATCACAGTGAAAAGTGCAAATCATCTATTAACTGCTGGTTTTTTGGTATTGAGTTGTATGTGGTTTTTGTTTTTTTTCATTTGTTTTGTGTATTTGTTTTGAGTTGGGTTTTTTAATGCAATAGAAGGATAGACTGTTTGCTTTATTCAACCACGTATCTTTGTCTCAATTTGTTTTCTGAGAAAATTGCTATACTGATGGTATATATCCACTTCTCTTGATAGTCTTAATTTTCTGTATATATTTTTGCTGCAGTTAAATAGAAGTGATATATGGTCAGTCAGACTGCAGAGAATTTCTGCCCAGTCTGGTATTTTATTTTATATATCTGACAATTAGAACATTGCCTTAATTTGCCTTGTCAGTTTGGTTTTTTTTTAATCTCCTAGGCAAAGGCCAAATTGTCCTTGTAGTGTGGTGCGGCCACTTATCCTGACACAGAAAGCTTGAAACATGACCAGTTCTCAGTCATGGAGAATCAACAAATGTGTTTTAATTTTTCACAAAAGAGACAAGTATTTGCAGGTGGACATTGTGGCTGTAGTATTGATAGATAAAGGGGTCAGAGGAGTGAGGTAGGCAGAGAAGCTGCAGTATGAAAGCAGGTGAATCTGAAGTACCTGTTTGTTCACTGTAGGTAAGTAATGTCCTGGTTCACATAATGCCTGTGGTAATGGCCACATTCTTTGATCTGTGTAACTGTACAGACCCTGCTAGGCTACCTAGCTCTACATGTGTGCAGAGTGTACCATGTCTTAATGCCTTTCTTTATGTCTGATGTAAAAATAAACTAGACCTGTTTGACCAATACTGGAATGTGTGTTACAAAAGATAGATTTCTCAGGGCACAGCAATGACTTGGATTTCTGTGTGACACAAAAAGGTTCCTATAACTCCATTTGGAACAATTCACCATTCTATCTTTTCAGAGTGGGATTCTTCAGAATTATGTTGGATATGCGGCTTATAATTTGCTTGCTGTGGAGATGTAAATATTTGGCAGGACATCATTGGTAATGGCCTGTAAATGTCCTCACTCAGTTTAAGGAAGAACAAAACCCCTCACAAACAACATAACTTTAACAGTCTTCTGACAGGAGTTTTCAGGACGATACTCTTTTTGTTTACTCTGATGATGGAAAGAGCTTAGGGATAATGAATCAATTTCCTCCAAAAATGAAGTCTAATCTTCTT
>NW_008653267.1:4545-5626 GCF_000695815.1 Acanthisitta chloris
TTCTGTGGGAATCCTCTGAAGATCAGAGAATTGGATAAAAACCAACCTAAAGTAAATTTCCTTGGAGCATGAAAATTTTGAATGTGAAGTCGTGGAATCAT
Organism: Acanthisitta chloris; assembly: GCF_000695815.1. Taxonomy (NCBI): domain Eukaryota; kingdom Metazoa; phylum Chordata; class Aves; order Passeriformes; family Acanthisittidae; genus Acanthisitta; species Acanthisitta chloris. Next base: position 4,647 of record NW_008653267.1, read on the forward strand.
ACAAGAAATTTACCCCTTTAAGCTGTTAGTTTCTTCACAGAAAAGAGCCTTGGAGCTAAGATGGATCAATGACATAGAAAGAAAAAAACCCTATATTAGCTGCCATTTGGAGACTTATGCAATACTAGCAGCATTGTAATGAACAGATTTCCAGGGCATTGAATGTATAGAAGACAAATTTATCTTATGAGTAATATGGAGCATTCAAAAGACTGGAATTTAAAAGCCATAACTCAAACTTGCATAATAGGACAGAAATGTTCCTGAGTAAAAGGAATAAAACAGAGTCCTGCTAACCTCAGAAGAGTAGGATTATATGAAGCATTACTCAGAATTATTGATCTTGAAAATTTGCTTCCAGATTTCATTTTCAACAGGGCTTAACTGAGAGATAGGAATTACGCTAATTTTTCACTGAAGGATGCTTTTTGTGAGAAAAGCAACTGATAGCCCTTGATCCTGAGTTATTTCTATTGTTGTGTTATTTTATAGCATTACTTACGTTGTGTATTATGTGTTACTTTTAGTATTATTTGGATTTCAGAGCTAGATATATGTACATGACAATCCACACAGTTAGTAACTGTCCTGGGTTGCAGCGTGGGGGGTATCCATGGTATGTATTCCATTATCATCTCCACAAGCTGTTAAAGCAGGTGGGGCAGTGATCGTTATCACCTTGTCCCTCCCTCAGGGCAATCATGATGGCTCCCTCAGGGGCTGTCTCTGATTAACGGGCTGTCAAGGACCCATGCATGACACATCCTCCCAGTGATCCTTATCGCCTTGGCCTATGGTGAGGTGACTCACCCCAGGGGTGGGGAGCCAAACATGCTCACAGGTATATAAACTGGGGTTTGGACCAGCACTGGGAGCCCTTTGCCTGCTGGATTCCCAGAGGACAAGAGCTGCTGCTGGACCTTCAGGAGAGAACCAGATCTGCGGGATCACTGCTCCAACAGACCCATCACTCCAGGAGG
>NW_008653267.1:5744-7198 GCF_000695815.1 Acanthisitta chloris
ACTGTTGCATTTGTGTTGTTTTGTTGTGTTGTTCATATTAAATTGTACTTCTGATTCAGAGTCTCTCACCGGTTTGCTTTTCAAACCAGCACAGTGACTAAAGAAAATACCGATCATTGCTCAAAACAGGCTATTAAATACAGTTTGACTTCAAAGGACAATAAGTATTTTACAAACAATATTTCTGTGCGTTGAAAGTAGTCCAAATAAATAAACAGAAAAATGTTCAGGTGCTCTAGATGGACATATATTTAAATAGAAACAATACATGTTTTGAGAGAAATTTTGGGGTGAAGGTAGATTTTCCATTCTGATACACCCTTTCTCTTTATTACATCTTGCACTGAGGAGACACTACTTCAGTACTGGGAACTTAATAGCAGTTTGTTTGAACTTTGGTTCAATTTTCAGGTGTCTAAAAATGATGTCCACAAATACATGCATGCATGCAAAATGGGATGAAAAATGATTGGTACATAGATAATTTCCTTCTGCAAATCTAGGGAATTTTATGTTAAAATGCTCTTCTGGGACAGTGAGGACCAACTGAAAATTTGATCTGCATTTGTGTAAAGCATATCACCTTTAGAAAGCACTGGTGTAAAAGTTGCGTGGTGAAACTGGAAGCATCCATGCACCCCTTTTAACTAAAATTCTAACACAGTTCAGAGGTCCTGCCTATTATTCTGGATTTTTGAAATGTTCAGTGGCATGTGAAAGATGAGTTACTACAGTAGTTCAATGTACTGAAGTGTATTCATGTATGTGAAATGGCATTGTAGCACCTATTGCACTTTAAGGTAACTTAATAGGCACTTCTCTGTAACCACAGGTACTCATTAGTAGAGTTTCATTACATTTGTAAGTACCACTACATTTGCAAGCACCTGGAAAGCTATAATATCTCCATTGTATCCCCTGGTATTTCTGTTGTAACTTGCACAGGGGCTAAAACAACACTTCCCAGAGAAGCTAGCACTCTGGTGCATACGCAGACTGTGACTGTCTTTAAAGATGCTTTGGCAAAGGTCCTGTAAGCACCACACTGAACATGACCCTAATGTGTCCTTCAAGATATTCAAGGTGCCATCCAAGGTATGACACCTAGAGATTAATCTTGCCAAAATTCTCAAAAGCTTTTGAAAATCTTGACTTAAGTCACTTTTGAGAGGTAGATAGCAACTCAAGAAAAACATGATGTGTATTAGTCTAATTTCCACAATGGCTGGTTTCATGTAGTGGCCACTTTGGGCTTCTGCAAAGGAATTCTTAGCCCAGTATTTTTGCTGTGGCAGCCTCAGATGATGTTTACTTAAGTTGTGAAATTGAAAACATTCATGAAGAACTTTTTCCTCACGATTTCTAACATTATCTTTTCTGTTGGGTTTACACTGTTGATAACCTTCCTATAATCCTCTGGTTTAAGCATAACTTCTTTTTTTTTTTTTTTTTTT
>NW_008653267.1:7232-14248 GCF_000695815.1 Acanthisitta chloris
AACTTATGACTGAGTGACTAAGGCAGATTTTAAAGCTAGATAGCCACCAAGGAGTTTACTGGACATATTCATATTGGACTGAATTTTTGGAACTCTGGATTCTCAGTTAAGTGAAAATTGAGGTCCCTGCTTGTCCATCCAATTTTGTGTTGACATTGTCACAGTAATGCCATTTCCAGAACATTTGCAATGCTTTTTCACAAGACCTTTTCTCTATCATCAGAATCCCATCAAAAAGAAGCTGTGCAAGTTCTTTCGTACACATCGAAGAAAGCCTTCTTTACAGTGTGTTCTAACTATACATGCATAAAAGAACCAATTTCTTTTTTTTTTCTTTTTTTTTTTTTTTTGGACAGAGATCCAGTGGTCAGGTACCTTTCTTAACTGGTCAGTTTTCATCAAGTAATTGAATATCACCTCTTTAGTCTGATATCTTCTTTCCTAATAGTCAAGCTATTTGTTGAAGGAAGTGGGTTATCTCATGGCTACCTTTCCACTTTACTTGATTTATCACTTCAATATTTGAAAGGCACAATGAGCATAATTACACTCAAGAGTATAGTTTAGTATTGTAAACATTTCTTTTCTTTCCATTGTTCAACAGAACAAGCTTATGCAGGACAGGCAGGACATGTATGAGCAGTGTTTTGAAGAAAATGATTACTACAGCTTATAAAATATGAAACGAAGTATATTATAGAGTATGGAAGAGTTCCATGAAGTCTGATTTCACTAGCAAAAGAAGATACTTCTGAAGTATAACCAATAATCTAAAATTATATTTGTGTAAATTTTTATTTTTATTAACTGATAGCTTCATGCTTGGGGCTCTTTCACTATTCCAGTCCATAGAAAGTGATAAAATCAGCTAGTAGATATTTAAGTGGATATCCTGTTAATATAGTCTGCAGGTACAACTACTAATGTTGGGACCTCATTTCTTGGCTGCCTCTTAACCAAATTCGAGATTAGATAATTGTAGGGCAAGTTTACCAACGAACAGGCCTTGTTCTGGCAGTAGCTATTCATCTGCTTTTGAGTTGCATGGGAATTGCATTCAGCCTTTTTTTAGTTACCTCTCAGTGCCCTCTGAGGGATGCTGTCCTCTGTGAGGAGCTAAGTACTCACACTTTTCTGGAGCTGCTGAACTCCTCAGAGGACCCTGACCATGCAGTAAATGACAAAGTATTTTTCAAATGAAAAAAGTATGTTGCAGGAGAAAATAAATTAAACAGGACTCCTGAAAGAGCCTAAGACAGTTTTCTTAAAAAAGTGCAGGCATTTGAAAAGATGTAGAGGAACAATAAGGACATATTTTTAAAATTAAAATCTAATGGAAAAAAATCTTTTGGGTCAAGAGGGTGGAACACAGATTTCAGCTCCACCAGCTGTAATTAAAACCATAAGCTTCTGTTGTGATCTGATTTTTTAAAAAATCCAGGAATCCTTATGAAAATCATTATTTGACCATTTTGTGCACCACTGAAAGAGAGAAGAAAGCTCCCAGTGTCACGAGTTACTTCAGATGGGTAAACTACTTTAGCCACCATGAGCTCCACTGATTTTACTAATTATTAGGGTAATGTTGTTTTCTCAAATGCAGACACATTACTCAATGTGCAGCACCAATTCACACACCAAGGTGAGCTATTTCTATTTTTTATTATAGTTTGAACAATGTAGGGAGATAGGTGGCAACCCACAAAAGTCTAGGTCCCCATCATCAAAACTTTACACTGTTTATACATTTTAACAAAAAAAAGCATAAGTGTTCATTGGTTACACATTGCATAACTTTTTAATGAATTAATACTCAACCTCTTATTTGCAAGTTATGTCTGTCATTTCTCATGCTAATTCATCTTCAGATGCAGTTCTTCCCTCCATTTGAGTCTGGGCTCTGTTAGAGTAAGTGGTCCCACTGCTGGAATTACCTTTCCCTCAATTACTGCGCATTTCTGTTTTCTTTACCTCTGGTGACTATTGTCCAGACAGCCCATTCATCTTGGGATCATCTTCACTTTTCCTTAAAACCAAAGATAAGCCAAACATACAGCATTCACAATGCAATTGCTTAATCATAGCTGTATAGTTATGGCCACTGATTAACAAGTAAATAAAAGTTGCATAGTTTAGTTCAGATCTTGAGGGGCTCAATATCAGTGTCTTAAAGGGGCATAACCAGTAATTTGGGGTAACATCAGTGCTTGACTTGATCTTTGGTTTATCAACATAGACTTACCTTGACTGGATGACGGTAGCAGCACTAGAGTGGGTCTGGTGAGTCAAGCAAATGGATTGTGCTGCAGCACATGGAGGAGCTTTGCGCAGCCTGCACATGCTGCTGTAGTGCATCTGATTGGTGCATCACTCGGTATGCAGTGCAGCTTGGCTGTGCTGGGTATCTCATGCATGCAGAGAGGTGATGAGTGCTGGCTTTCCTCCACAAACCTATGCTGCAGCACAGCAGGATCCTGCATCTACATCAGGCCATCTGTGGTCCCCATCTAGTGTGTATGTGCCCATTTTGTTACAGTGACTTGCAGCACAAAGGCCTCAAACGTACAGAAAGCGATGGTGTCAAACTGTGAGTGCCTGCAGAGATCTAGCACTTATAAACAGATGCCTGCTTATAATCATTAAGAATCTAGCCCTTTGAACTCTGAAATTGTATTGGTAAGAGTTGTGCTATGAAAAGGGTATCCTTTTGACCATTATCACTTTAATAATCTCTTCTTCAGCCTTCTCGTCTTTGAAAATCTGTAGGCATTGTTTTAGGAGTAGAGAGATACCATGAGCAAGAGATGTCCAGTGAAAGAGGTTTTATTTTTTTCTTACCATGAAAGGGTTCATTGTTCCACCTCCACAGTTCATTGCTGGCTGTGGAGAAAGGAACAAATTACTGAGTGTTGACAGTGAAGAAAAATGGTATTGAACCAGGATGAACAGCAGTTTTCATCATGATGAGAACAGGCCACATAAGAAATCAGCTGATTTGTGTCACATGGCTGATGTTATATTTTAATATTCCAGTAGCAGTCCTGCTGTCTCTGATGCCTTTTGGAAGTATTTGTACCTAGATTTAATCTGGAATTACAACTTTAAAATAGATTCAGTAAACCTCTGTGGGGTACAGTTACCTCTCAGCTTTGAATACATTTAATTAGTGCAAATGGGAAATTTGCCATTTTCATCCCTAATCCTAGCTCACCAAGTTCTTTTTGGAGGTCTGTATTGCCTTTTGTTTCTTTGGGTTCTGAGTTACATTACACTACCCTATTCTTGATAGGAAGTTTTTTAGCAATCACTATTGACATAGAAAAAGATATAAAACCAGACAATATAAAAAATTTTCCATTTGCATTATATAGAGAATAGTTTTCTTTTCTCTCTGTACAAAAATTAGCATTGAAAAATGTGGCTGAGCAAATGAAGGTGTGTTGGTATTGTTTCACAGAATCACAGAATTAAGTAGATTGGAAAATACTTCTGAGATCATCAAGCCCAACTTAATGACCTAATTCCAATATGTAAACTAGATCACGGCACTAAGTGCCATGTCCAGTCTCTCCTTAAAAACCTCCAGAGATGGTGACTCCACCAGTTCCCTGGGCAGCCCCTTTCAATGTTTAATCACCCTTTCTGTGAAGAAATTCCTCCTGTCCAGCCTAAACTTCTGCTGGCACAGCTTAAAGCTATGTCCTCTCATCTTGTCACTGATTGCCTGGGAGAAGAGGCTGATTCCCACCTGGCTGCAATCTCCTTTCAGGTTGTTGTAGACAGTAATGATGTCACTCCTGAGCCTCCTCTTCTCCAGGCTAAACAACCCCAGCTCCCTCAGCCGATCCTCATGGGACTTGTGCTCCAGACACTTCACAGCCTTTATTGTCCTTCTCTGGACATGCTCCAGCACCTCAGTGTCTTGAAGTGAGGGGCCCAGAACTGGATGCAGTACTCAAGGTGTGGCCTCACCAGTCCTAGGTACAGGGGGACAATCACTTCCCTAGTCCTGCTGGGCGCACTCTTTCTGATACACACCAGGATGCCATTGGCCTTCTTGGCCACCTGAGCACACTGCTGGCTCATGTTCATCTGACTATCGAACAGCACCCCCTTTAAAAATAGACTTTATGGATAAACGAACTAAAAAGCATACTTTCTTGTTGCTCTTCTACTTCCATTTTGGTGTCTGACTGCCTGTACATTAACCTGAAGTCCCATCAGCAGCAGTCTCTGACAACCCTGTTCATGAGGAACAGCTGCCCATAAGAACCTGTGACTCAGAAACTCCAGTAACAGCGCTTCAAAATAAATAGTAAATCAGCTATATCTAGACAGTCTTCATGGATGTGGATGGTGGAAAGTGTTCAGCAAATTTAGGGGTTGGTGAGGTATTTACTGCTATTCTGCAAAGGATCAGTACAAGGGCTGGTGCTGCTGGGCAGTGAATTTTGGTGAGGATTTCCTTTCAACAGGCATGCCAGAGGCATACTTCAAAGTGTCATAACCTTTCAGCTAGTGACTCCTTCTGTAGTGAAAACATTTGCCCATGGAAGCTGAATTGCTTTGATTCCTTTAGAGGTGAAGCTGGTACTTCCTGAAATCCTTCAGCCTCTGGGGTTCTCAAAGGGTGTCCAAGAGGGAAGGAACCTTGAATCCAAAGATTAAAGTTTTCACACTGAGATCTCTCCGACCCTACAGTTCAAGCCCACACTGTTCGCCCAGCATGTAAGCAGTTACAGTTTAAAGAAGAGAGATACTGTTCGTGCAAATGTAGTTTAATTTTATCATTTTGCTCATTAAACCAAATGCTGTTGGCCAGAGTGAGTTGGAATATATTATTTTACAAAGCTTTTGATGAGGCATTCTATGGAGAGTAGGCACCCTTTCTTTAAGCTGATAGGCCAAAATATTTAAATAGATCACGTAGTAAAGGCATGCCTATCACTTTCTTGTCAGAAAGAGTATCTCATACAAAAATGGCCTCAGTAAGACACACTACAGATGAAGCAAAAGCCTGTTCTCAGGAGACCTTGGCTAGTGATGTCACATCGTGTGAACTAGGACAACTGACCCAATATGTTAATCAAAGTTTCTTTTGCCAAATGACTGCTTTCATGTCTGTGTGAGATGTCCCTGATACCATATCCCTAGCAATTCTCCCTTAGGAAGTGACATCCCCTAGTGTGCTCAGACTGCCTGGAAAATTGGTGTCTTTCTCTCAGAAATGCTTCCTGTACTGCTCCAGACAATATTGCAACCAACATATGAGAACTAGATTCTGAGGTTGATATTACACACCAAGGATCACTCTTTGCCAAAAATATTCTCTGTGGTTAGTCTGCATCTGCTTTGGTGACTGTCAGACAGTTCCTGGTATAAGCAAGTCTTCATTAGCTATGGTAGCTAGAAGAAAACAGGAAGATTCAGAAGACAGGAAAACATACAGTAATGTCCATACCTCCAGTCAGTACCAATCTTGAGGACTGCTGAGGGGAAGACATTGGCAGTATCTGTAATTCAAGGGACGTGCCCACCTTCATCATAACAGTTCTGCTATCAGGACTGTATTGGCTAGTGCCTGCAGGCAGCAATGAAGCATCATGAGCTTCCAGGTGCTCTATGTGTTTGCAGGAGACATACGTGTCCTATGCCTATGCTCCTGTTGCTGAAGTGCACAGATCCCTGTCTTCTGCAGCCACACACTGCTTACTTCTCCCTGATGATGCCTTTTTATTGCTTCCAGAACAAGGTGCTAAATGAAGCTATTCTGTGCTGTCCATGCTGAAGCAGGTACCCAGGCTTCTCTTTCCTTGTCCTCATGCTTGTTCTCTTTCTTGGGCTGCTGCAGATGAGACAGAGGGACCTGTGACTTTCCATGCACCCCCAGTCTCCTCACTAGCATGGCAGTACAAAAAGCAGAAATGGCCTGCATAAGCACTGCTCAGCAATAATAAAAACATCTCTGTATTATCAACCCTATGTTCAGCACAAATCCAAAACATAGCCCATACTAGCCACTGTGAAGAAAATGAACTCTACCCCGGCCAAAACCAGCACAAGCTTCTAAAGCTATTGTCACCACTGTCACCTGGCACAATGCTTGGCTTGTGGCCAGCTTGCAGTAATTAGCAACAGATCTGATGTACACGTGATGTGTGTAGTCCATCTGTCTGACTATCAGACTGATGTGTGGGTTGTCTTTGGATGGTTGTAGCTGTTCATTGGTACTGGCTGTTCAGAAGAGTCAGATCATGAGATGGCAGGAGAACATCCCAGAATTTTTCTTGTGTGATCCCAGGGTGAGACATAGAAGTTGTTAGTTGCTCTGTGGTCCACATCCAACTGCTAGGAAAATGCCACCATAAGTGAAGGTCAGCACTGTTATAAGCAAGTGAAACCATCAGAGAAAACCTTCCTTGACTGAAAGCACTAACTCACTGTAAAATGAAAGCTATTAGAATGCTGCCACTGCATACCTGCTCAGAGGAAAGGCTTACCATGAAGTACATAATCTTAATGTGACCTGAAGAAAGCAGACAAGTTCTAAGTCTTTTTCTGTGTTGGGTTGGTATCACTGAAACAAACGGACTTGCTGTACGTATTCATTGCAACTGCTCTAGACTGCTTTTTAGAGACTTTGTTGACTTATTGAATGTGATCACAATGCTAGAATAATTCTGGCCATTACACTAGAATTTAGCTTCTCTTTAGAAAATAATATTGTCTGGATATACTCCTGCCTTTTTGCACCAGGGCTCCAGCTATAAGCTGATGGTGAAGTCCTTAGAATGATAAAGGCTGGAGTAGACTTCTAAGATCATCATGTCCAATCTTAACCCGATACTCTCCTGTTGCCTTTAAACCCTAAACCATATCCCTCAGCGCCAGATCCAGACACCTCTTAAACTCTTCCAGGGATGGTGACTCCACTACTTCCCTGGGCGACTTATTTCAGTGACTGACCACCCTAACAGTGAAGAAATTTTTCCTAACATCTAATCTGAATCTCCCTT
>NW_008653267.1:14354-67780 GCF_000695815.1 Acanthisitta chloris
ACTCCACCTCTCTACAACCACCTTTTATGTAGTTGTAGAGAGTGATGAGGTCACCCCTGAGCCACTCCATGACCTTGCCTAGAACTGAGGTTAGGTTTACAGACCTGTAGTTCCCCAGATCCTCCTTCCCACCCTTCTAGTACATGGGTGTCATGTTTTCTGATTTCCAGTCAGCCAGAATTTCTCTAGTTATCCAGGACTGATGGTAGATGATTGTAAGTGGTTTAGGGAGTTCTTTTGATAGTTCCCTCATTACTGGGATGGAGTGGATCTCATCAGGGCCCTCATCAGGGCCCATGGACTTGTGAGCATCCAATGGGCATAGCAGGTCATTAACCATCTCCTCCTGGGTTATGGGGGCTTCACTCATCTTTCAGTTCTAGGAGCTGGGTATCCTGAGGACAAATACCCTTGACATTAAAGACAGAGCCAAAGAAGGCATTGAGTACCTCTGCCTTTTCCTCATCTCCTGTTGCTACACTACCTTCTGCGTTTATCAACTGTTGGACACCCTCCTTGACCCTCCTTTTGCTCTCAATGTATTTATAAATACTTCTTTTGTTGTCCTTGACTTTAACTGCCAAATCAACTTCCCTCTGGGCTTTGATCCTCCCAATCTTCTGCCTACATGACCTCTCAGCATCCTTGTAGTCTTCCCAACTTGCTTGACCCTCCTTTGAGAGATGATAGATTCTCTTTTTTCTTTCAAGCTCCAGCCCAAGTTCTCTGTTTTATCAGTCTGGTCTTAAAAGACAGCAGAAGATCCCTTCTTCCATTCAGAACTGACTAGAAAACTTCCTCCCACAACTCTTCCCCACTTTTAAACTAGAATACGATGTGTTTTTCTCTTTCTTGAATAAAATTTATTTTAAGAAGGTGTGTGCGACAGGTTTATGTGTGTAATGAATTGGAAAATATTTATACTTACATTTGGAAGATGTTGGAGTTCATTGAGGAGTGTACACTGTACATATTTTGAAATACATGAAAGGAACAAAATGGGAATATATTTGCAAATGTCTAGACTGAAATTTACTATGGCTGAACAAAACAAACATAAAATGTGGAAGACTACGTTTCTGACAAGCTTTCTGCTGCAAAACGTGTAGTAAAAGTATGTTAATATTAAAATTCTGAAGAAATCAAGCCTATTTTGCTGGTTGGCACTTCTCTTACACAAAATGAATAAGCAAAGGTTTGAATTGCATGAGGATTTCCTTATCAATGATTTAAGCAGAACATTTACAGTGTTTAATATATGACTTTACATTTCAAGTATTAAGTATGTGTACATATAGCTTACACTATATATAATGCTATGTAACAGTTGAAAAGTTGACATTAAACCAGGATGTTTTTAAGATATTTTGACCATTCCAGCTCTTTGCTGGAATTTCCTTCCTAAAGGATTTTTATATTTTGGGTTGTTAGACATTCAAAGGAATAAAAAGTGAAAATCCTTCCTAAAACTGGCACTGGTCAGTACTAGTGGTGACTGCTGTATTTGATTGTGATAATAGATTGGATGTGGCACTTCAAAGAAAGTAGAAGAAACTGACTTGGCACACTGCAATTTAGGAAACATGTTTTAAGCAACAGGATAGCATAAAACTAGATGAACTAAAATGACTTTCCTATCTTTTATTTTTTTCTGATTCTGTAACACTGTACTATGTGCTGTTATGCCATTAAAATAAGCTTTGAGTGCTCACCATCAATTTCTAGCCCTATATTCAGTAATAGCAAAATGGGGAGTATTACTTGGGCTGAAACTGCTGCCTGGCACTAGTGGCTATAGTGTGATCTGACACTGTCAGAAAATGATAAACCACTATTCTGAGCCTTCCTCCAAGGCCGCCATGTAATTTGGAAGATATCTACTAGAGCATTAAGATTTTTTTACCTTCCTGTTTGCCAGGTAGGGCAACTTTTTCCATGACAAAAGAATATGGAGGCAACTGAAGATTTCAGTTAAAACAAATGATGAATCACCTCAGGGCAATGATAAACCATACAAGTATTTCTAATTTCTATGGCATTGTCAGCTTTGTAGTGTGAGGAAAGAAGTGCAGGTAGGAAGGTAGTCTAGAGTCTGGTCCTTTACACGGGGCTTTGGCATACTGAGAAAATGGCACACTCTAAGTGAGATATTTATTGTAGGGTATACAATTTCAGTCTGAAGAACAGGTAGAAATCATAACAGAAAATACGTCATGCAGGAAAGCTGCATCAAGAATATACCTGTGTACTTGTAACCAACACATGGCAATTGCCCGTGGATGAAAGTGTCATTTTAAGAATGCAGAAGAGTTGCCCAGTTACAAAAATCTTTCTGTTTCCATCATAGGAAGGTTTAAACAGCAATAAGAAAGCTTAATTTTTGACTTGCTCTATTTTCTTTATACATTCTTGATAGCATTTCATAAACAGACTTCCTAAGATGTAGCATCATTCAGGAAAGTCTGTTCATCAGTAATGATTTGGTCATGTCTCCACTAGAAAAAGTTTGTCCCTGTACATTTGTGCAATTTTGCATTTCCTTTTAGTAGGTGCTCACCATTTGCTCCCGCAGCCATGCAGTTCTATATAGTGCTGCTTTGAAACAGTTTGTGGATACCAGAAGATATCACTGTGGGAGAATTTCTGATTGCTAATGGACATGTGAGCAATCCAGCCTTGCTAGAGGGCCTGAGCAAGCTGCAAGCTAAGCCATTCAAGGACACAGTTGCGATTGGAATGTGAGAAAGAAGGTAGGAAGATAAGCAGCTCCTGTCCTGGCTGTGCAGAAGTTGAAGATAGTTAGGGGTGAATAATGATTAAGCATTTTATTATTGATATGTTAATAACCAATTATATTGTGTGTAAGGTGGGCTAGTAATAGTAGTTAACAAATGATACGTGGACACTTATAATAGGTGTGTATAAAAGAATCACTTTTGTAAATAAGAAAGACAGTCACGAGACATTCATGAAGATAATAGTGGCATTGCCTCTTTGTGTGCGAGTTCCTTAATGATTAAGCATTTTATTATTGATATGTTAATAACCAATTATATTGTGTGTAAGGTGGGCTAGTAATAGTAGTTAACAAATGATACGTGGACACTTATAATAGGTGTGTATAAAAGAATCACTTTTGTAAATAAGAAAGACAGTCACGAGACATTCATGAAGATAATAGTGGCATTGCCTCTTTGTGTGCGAGTTCCTGCATATCACCTTTGTGAATCTGCTCCATTGCTGGGTCACGTGAGAGTAAAGGTGTGGCAGAAATGGAAAAAAGAGGAAAGAGATTTAGAAGTATATAGAATTTGCTCAGGGCAGGCCAAGGAGGTAATGCCATGAAATTAAGCAAAAGTTAATCTTTAAGGAAGGCTTTCTAATTTGGGAACCGTTAGGCTTGTGCATTTGCAAAAAAATGGTGTACAATTCTGTATATATAATTCTGTATACACAAGTCTGTACACAATTTTTAAAAATGGACTTGAAAGCAGTGCTGAATATACATCAGGGAATAAGCCTAACCTGGCAGTAGAAAGATAGATGAGCTAATAGATATTTTCTATCTTCAATTCTCAAAATTCACATTCTATCAGTCAGCACATGGTTTAAAGAGAGGAAATGTGGTGCAGCTAAATGGGTTCAGTTTTACAGATGAGATTGTTTTCAGCTGTTAGCTCACATCTGCCAAGAACCACCTGCATGAGGCCCTTAACCCATCAAACACGGGAGTCTCATTGATGTTAAGGGAAAAAAATATTCCCCTTTTTTGAGAACTTGTTCTCCTTCCTGAATGATGGTGCTACACTTTGTAAGCAAAATGGTTGAGCCAGCCCTGCAGTGTTGGCTCTTTGCACTCAAAAATCAAAAGATCTCTAAGCAGTAGCACAACTGTAACTTACTTTGAATGTTCTAACTTTAAACTCTTAGTGTTGACAGTATTATTATGTTTTTCTCTTTCAGGAACAACAAAGGCTCATCTCTTTCAGAAATAGCAAGGATCCACGTAATAAATGCATACATTGGGAACTAAATATTCATTATAAAATCAGACATGACTCTGGGTGTACAATTCACTTACCTGCATGAGCAAAAATTATACTTACAGGCCAAAGTAGGCCCCATTGTAGACTTTTCCATGATTTGGAAATGCAGAATAATAGTTATAGTTTTGAGCATGGACTGCAGGGAACCATTTCAGTCTGTGTTGTTTTAATCTGTGCTGATAGCAAGGAATAGCATTATTCTAGATCCCCAAAGCCTATCAGGGGATGGAGAAAAAAAGAATTAAGTCACAGAGTGGAATGAGAATCTGTGGGGGTGTGCAGAGTTTTGTTGGCACTTGTACATCTGCACTTCAAAGAAGAGACCCCATTGTGACTCCGCACTAATCTGCATGACACCTCATGGGATAAGGAGTCTAACCATAGCTGATTAAAAACCTGATTGAAATACTTGTGAGGGTCAGCTGGGGATGCAGTTCTATTGGAATAGGCACCATGTCACATGGCTTGGGTTCTGTCTGCCTGGGTGGCTAAATTGCAGGCCCAGTATCAGTTGTCAGTCTACTACCAGCCAGCCAGTTTTGCATCTTTTGAGGCAAAAGACAACATAGATAAGTGTGTTATAACCCTTTATTGTCTCCCATGTGATGTCATTCACTTGTGTTCAGAAATTCTGGTTGGTTAATATTCAGAAAATGTGGGTGTTTGAGCAGTGTCTACTTTCTCAGTAGGTCCAAGGTTCCTCTGTTGCAAAATAATCTGGCAATGACAGGATATTTAAATGGACAAATAATGAGCAAGGGAGTAAGCAAAGCCATCTGTGTCACTAAGGTGGTGTTGATTCCTGTTCAGCCCTTCAATCAAGCTGTTAACTTTTCAGGCTTAGAAATAAATTTTTTTATTGACTGTTCTGTAAGCCCTGTATTATCTCTTCTATTAATCTCAAAGCAAATACATGTATCAAAATATTCCAGTTTCCTATGCATACTGATTCCAGGTTGAACTGGTCTGGATGTTAGGTATACCTTCCAGGCACTTAAAATGATAATCTCATCATTAAATTCATCTGGAGAAAGGTGAAGATAATTGCACGAGGAAACTTTACTGCACAGGGAACAAAATCTCTCATTAAATCGCTTGCTAAGATCTGTGTGAAGTCACTTGTACTGTTCAGCCTGGAGGAGACTGAAGAGAGACCTCATCCCTGTATACAACTTCCTCATGAGGGGAAGCGGAGAGGCTAGTGACAGGACCTGAGGGAATGACCTGAAGTTGTGTTAGGGAAGGTTTAGGATATACATTGGAAAAACATTCTTCACTCAGAGGTGGCTGGGCACTGGAACAGCTCCCCAGGGAAGTGATCACAGCACCAAGCCTGATGGAGTTAAGGAAGTGTTTGGACAATGCTCTTAGGCACATGGTGTGATTCTCGTGGGTGTCCTGTGCGAGGCCAAGAGTTGGACTGATGATCCTCATGGATCCCTTCCAACTCCAAATATTCTGTGATTTTCTTGATTCTGTTATTTCCACTTTTTTTTAATTTTTATTTTTTCTTACATGGAAGAGGGTTTTTTCTTCCCCCTTCTTCTGTGAAAGGCTGTCCTTCTGCATGTTACAGTCCTGGATATTCATTAATCATAGGTAGAGTGAAAGGCTAAATATTTAAACCCAGCTCTCCCTGTAAAATATAGAAGGCATATTGAGGCTGATAATTAATTAATAATTTATTTCTCCCTCGATAGATATTTTTAAAACAAACTCTGCAAACACTTGAGAATATAGATCAATGAAGAAAACAAGTTGTGCCATTGAAGTTAATGGGATAACTTACTCATGATATAAAAGTAGGCTCATGCTACTGACTTCAGACTGTGTTCTATAGTATGGGTTTTACAGCTCTGCAGTCTTAAGTCCTGCTCTGAACAGGTTCTGGTTAGAATGAAGAAAAGGCAATCCCAGTAATACTACAAATTTCTTCCTAACATCTAATCTAAATTTCCCCTCTTCGAATTTATACCCATTACTCTCCTTGTCCCATCATTGCAGTTCCTAACAAAGAATCTCTCTCCATCTTCCCTCTTGGTGCCCTTCAGATAGTGGAAGGTTGCTATGAGGTCTCCATGCAGCCTTCTCTTTTCCAGGCTGAACAACCCCAACTTTCTCAGCCTCTTTGTAGTATGGGGTTTCAGAGGTCATTTTCAACCAGTATAAGTAGTCTGTGGCATTCTAAATATTTTGGAAATCTGCTCAAATCCAAAACTTTTCTACTGAAAGTAAAACCAAGGTTATACTACTACACCTGGATAAAAAAACCAAAAGAAAACAAAACCCCAAACCGACCCCCCCAACCTCCCAAACCAACCCAACCCAACCAACCAACCAAAACCAACCAAAAAAGAAGTACTCAGTCATGGTGGCAAAGATAAGATGCACCCACACTTGTCTTAATGTACTCATCAATCAGAGTCTGAATCCTTATCCAGCACATTTGTCCTCCAATCAACACATATTAGGGCATGGAAAGATGAAGTTCTCTTGCAAACAGTTCCCAAATTCTATCAAATATGAATATGCAGAAATTGGAATAATCTGTGAGTAACATTTTGCTGAAGGTTACACTTGAGACAATCTTCATGAGTATGTGCATGAGGAATGAGTGAACCCAGGTAGACAGGGAGTTCCCTACTTAATTTCCACACTATCCCTTCAGTACTTTCCACCTTAGTTAAACTGTGTGAGCTGCTCAGAAAAAAATCTCCAATGGTTATAAATGACAGGACAGGAGGAATTGGGTGGGCACTGTAGTCTGCTCCAGAGCTGCTGGCTGCTAGGAGTCCAGCTTGACATCCTGCTGAGCATGTGGGGCCATTTTGGTCCAGCAGGCAATAGCTGGTGTGCTGGAGGAGCAGGGGCCACAAGCGGTAAAAGGATTCATGTTCTTGTTAGGAGCAGGTGTTTAGGAAGTCACTCAGCTTGTGAGAAGCCCTTGCTGGATTTCTTAACAAACTTGATCAGGTTTTAGAGTGGTGGCATGGTGGTATGTTCCAGTACCTAAAGGGGGCCTGTCATGAGAAAGCTGAAGAGGGAATTTTTTACAAGGGCACATAGAGAGAGGACAAGAGGTAATGGCTTTAAATTGAAAGACAATAGGTTTAGATTAGATATTAGGAAGAAATTCTTTACTGCAATGGTGGTGAGGCACTGGCACATGTTGCCCAGATATGTAGAAGCCTCATCCCTAGAACTGTTCAAGGCCAGGCTGGATGGAGCTTTGAGCAACATCAACTAGGATAAGGTGTCCTGCCCAGGGCAAGAGGGTTGGAACTAGATGATCTTTAAAATCCTTTCCAACTAAGCCCATTCTATGGGTTTATATTTACTCTGTAATTTACGCAGGCAGAACTGGTAGGTCTTCAGTGTGTTTGTTTTAAAGGGAATTCTTGTAGAAGAATAACACCAAATGAGGGAATGGGGGTTTGGGATGTTACTAACGGTTATTAGCAGGGGCTGTTCATATCAAGGATGATCCAAGTCATTGAATACAGGAAGTATTCAATTCATACAAGTAAACTGAGGACTCACAACACTCTCTCAACCCAAAGCCAAAATTCTTCAGTTAAGTTACCTGTGACAGGCATCTAGACTGTTTCATCTGAAGAAGTACAGTTAGTCACTGTTTCTTGGACTTTATTTGTAAATAAATCTGTATAGAATCAAAAAGAAAAGATTAGGGCATGTCCCTGCAGAACTATTGATGTTTCTTAGTACCCTTTCCCTCTGGATACTCTAAAATTACAAGTGAAGTGTTAAACTGTAGTCTTGATTCCAAGTGCAGATGGTTATGATACTAAGATTTTTATTTGACTAAGTGAACTTGTTAAAAATGTGATTTGCCCTTTATGTGTTTCCCTTGAATTGTTTTAGTGGTAAACCTCAGGTGGCCACATAATTGTACAAATTTCAGGAAATAACATGGCATGGTATTTCATGAGCAATAAATTAAGAAGATTTTTTCTTACAGCAATGACAATGACATGCAATGAGAGTGATGAGCTGGGTACTTTCCAAAGACACGAAAGAGTCTGTAGCACAATAGGTCACCACATAAGAGGAAGACAAAGCATCAGAAAGCAGGGAAGTACAACAGTAAAAGCTAATTGCTGTTGAAACAAGCAACACTCTCCACAATAAAAAAGATTATCAAAAATCCCAGAATTAAAAGTGGAAATAATAATGGCCTGAGGAGAAATTTATGCATGGGCTGAGGGAAGGTTATCAATGAAGTCATAGAAATGACTTTGTGAGAAACTGCCAGTCACAGAATGATTCTTTTGGGACAAATAATAATAAAATTCCTGGGGTAAGGAGGAGCAGGAGAGAAAGAGAGAGAGAGAGAGAGAGAGAGGGAGAGAGAGGGAGAGAGAGAATGAGGGGATAAAAAATAAAAGACTAGTTTTGACTAACTGAACCACACTAAAAGTCTTAAACTCATGTGAAAATTTTTAGTAACTTTTATATGCACTCCATTATATTTCTAATCTATATATCCTAACGGTCAACTGTATTGTTTTCTGGAAAAGAAAGGGTTGCCAAATCAGCCATTTATTGACTATGGGCATTAGGATACATGTATTTTAAGCTACTTAAAGACAAGTAGTGTATGTCAATTGTTTGCAAGAGTAAATGAGCTTTGACTGCACTTTCCTCAAGGCAGGAATTTTATGACTTCTTCAGTGCTTGCCTAAAGAAGCCTTTGTAGGGTAGCAGGTTTACTTGTGATGCTACTGTGATGCTTACAATAATAATCTCTTGTTATCTTAGTGAACCATTTTTCATAAAAAAATTCTGGATATTAAATTGCTGAGGTAACCTACTCTGGGAAGGACTGTTTTTTGCAGTAGTGAATTCAGTGTTCAGGATTCGTAGCCTTGAGGGCTGCAACTATTTTATCTCCCACAGAATAAGGAAAACCAATTAACTGTTTACATTTTCTAGATAATGAAAACCAATAACTGCTGACCTTACCACCTTGCATTTTTTTATTGCTGTAGTTTGTGGTAGTGCTCTGACTGGCTTTACTTGATAGTAAGTGACTCTCTGGAGGTGCCTGCTATATAATGTCCTGTTAATTTCAAGATGCTTGTTCAAGGACTTGGCTAGTCTATAAAGATCTGAAATAAGTGGGTTTATATTTTTAGGGAGAATCTATTTTTCTTCTATTACTTTCTCTTGATATTTGTGGTAAATAGTGTGCTTTGGCCAGCACCTACAGGAGTCCATCATTCCAAACAGTTCTAGATCATCTAAAATGGGGACAGCCCACTTACGAACATTTAAGAGATTATTGTTATCAGCTTTTTGCTGCCATAAGACAAGCAAAGTTTACCTTTCAAAGGCTTGTTCTAGTTGGAGGGATCTCAAGAGCTGTGAATCATCCACATGAGGAAAAATCAGATAGATCAATTCAAACTACCTGGCTGAAATGGGCAAGGGACAATTACAGGACAATGCTCCTGTAATCCATTTTCCAGCATTGGTTACAGCTGGCAGAGGATGGTAACAATCAATCATCAAGTATACCACCCATTTGCTAGATAATCATCCATCTAACCCCCTGAATATTTGATTTGAGTTTTTAGCTTTCCTTGATGGATCTCTAAATCAGGAATACCAATCAGAAATCTTCTATATATGAACTATCCCCATATGATGTGAGTTTTCTGCAGTCCTCATGTCAGCTTATTCATACCTAATTGCATTTGCCATATTCAGCCAAGCTGAGAATGAAACCTGAGTTAAAATGCTCAGGTAAATCACAATGGATTTTGTTGCCAAAACAATGCGTGCATAAATGCAAGCTAGTAATCTGTTCCTTTGAAATCTTAGAATGATGGAAAGAGAGATGTAAGAACTAAAGTCCACATGGAATCAAACACATTTTTGTCAAGCAACCACTGACTGAAAGACCATCACACTCAAGGCTGGGTACTCTTAGTGTCTGGACAGGTCAAAAAATGGTCGAAGAAATAGAGTCAGTTTGCATCCAACCAGGCCGCCTCTATTACCATTGCTTTTCTTGCCAACATTAATAAGCAGATGCATTGCCCAATGACCCTGGTAAATAGTCTGTCATTGGAAGTAGCTGATATGGAGAGTATGAGTAAATATGAGGAAGATTAAATTAAGTTATCTAGAACAGGAAGGGCAATGTGCTGGTGACTGTCATCACTGCACTTCCACCATACAGGACACAAAATAAGTGAAAGGCATATGGACATTTTTAACTGCTGAAGATGATTTTACTGGATGCCAGTAGACAGTAGAAAAGCAGCTCATTTACATTGTTACGTTTTCTAGGTTAGCAGCTATAAGAAGCACACATTTTCTCTGCAATTGAACCTGTGGGATTAGGTTCAATTTCTGGTCAGTAGGCAGACAGTAACTGAAGTCAAACCCTCAGTCTGTAGTGCCAGTTCATGTTACTTTTTCCTCTTTAAGATGCTAGTCATTGATTTATTCTTTTCCTGCTGTGATCCTCACCTGTTTTCTTTAACAGTTCTCTTTCCTGCAGGGTAAATAAATAATGGATCATCTGGAGTTTATTTCTTCCCTCTCTGTCTTATGCGTGATATGTAGAAGAAGCTTAAACATAACTTTACACTGTTTTTTCACCTTACAAACTGCCTATCGTTTGGTTTTTTGTTTGGTTTGTTTTCTCTTTTTTTGTTGTTGTTGTAGTAGATTTTTTGTTTGTTTGTTTTTCTGGTTTTTTTTGGGGGGCATTTGGTTTGTTGCTTTTTTTGTAGCATGTTGTCAGATTGGATTTCAAGTTTTGTACTGATTCTTTAATGTCACCTGTTACAGACTGTCAGTAAACAACAGAAATAAATGATGTAGTTCTTTAGCCAGCTGATCATGACTACATTTGCATAGCATGAACTTTTCATAAAGTTATAGTCCTTGGAAATAAAGGAAAAAAGTACTTTTCATAAAGAAATTCAAACTGTGACTTGAAAGCATTTCTTTTAGTAGTGGTACTGCTGTTAAAGGCTGTTACTCCTTGCCTCTCTATCACTCCTGTCCTCAGCTGGGCAGGGGAGAGAAAATACCATGAAAGACTCATGGGGTGAGATAAGAACAGGGAGAGACCATTTAGCAGTAGCTGTCACAGACTGTAAGGACTTAAAGAATACCTTGCCTGTCTCAAACACTGTTAATGCCACAAAAGGAATTTGCCCTTAGATGTGCTAGCCACCAAGGCAACAAGTTGACATAAGCACAAAAGAGATGAGTTCGTGCTAATTCCAGGCCTGGCTGGTTCCAGATCTGGTTGGCATATCCTGATTAACATATCTAAACAAAAATCCCCACTGTGACAAACTGCACATACACATCAAAGGTCACCTTGAGCAGGCAGTATCTGTGGCCACCAGACCCCCAACCCTGGCCTTCCTTGCTTCACATGTAAATTAGGAGTACCTCTCCACGGAGACCCGGAATTTGGACTGTATAAAGGTGGTACCCTGTGATGAGCAACTCGGGACCACCACCATACAGCAGATTAGCTTGGGACCCCCACCATTGAGAAGCCGAGGGTGAAGAAGGACCAACGGGAAGCTGCTGGATCCACGGGTGGTAACTATCTCACTCTCTCTCTCTCTCACGCTCTCCCCCTCTTGTTCTCTCACTCTTGGTTCCCCTCTCTTTCCCATTTATTTCTCATAATTGTAATCAAATAAATCCCTTATTATTCTATTATTAACATATTATTGTCTTTTGGCATATGGTTTCATTGGCACCTTAATTTGGGCAGAGGCACCTCTCACAAATCAGATGATAACACAGACTAACCAGAGTTGACCTGGGAAAATTAATTTAATTTATTAATGCTTAAATCAGAGTAGGATAGTGGGAAGTGAAGCCCAGTCTTAAAACAATCTCCCTTCTGCCTGGGATTAACTTTATTCCCAAGTCTCTACATTCTACCCCCAGAGCCACAGGGGAAAGAGGAGTGGGGGTTGTGGTCAGTTCGTAACATGCCACTGCCACTGCTTCCTGCTCAGAGGGAGGACTTCTTCCCCTGCTCCACTGGGGGTCCCTCCCAGGGAAAACAGTCCTTCACAAACTTCTCCAATGTGAAGCCCACAATGGGCTGCAGTTCTTCCTGAACTGCTCTAGTGTGAGCTTCCCATGTGGTGCAGTCCTTCAGGAACAGACTGCTTTGTTGTGAGTCCTCTGCAGGGTCATAAGTCCTGCCAGCAGATCTGCTCCAGTCTGGGCTTTCCATGGGGTCACATCTTCCTTTCAGCATTCTGCATCTCTAGCATGGTGTCCTCTAGGGACTCCAGGTGATTATCTGCTCCACCATGGACCTCCATGGATTTCAGGGACACAGCCTGCCTCACCATGGTCTACCATCTGGAGGGGGATCTCACCTCTGGCACCTGGAGCACCTCCTGCCTCTTCTTATGCACTTACCTGGGTGCCTGCAGGCCTGTTTCTCTCACATACCCGCACTTTTCTCTGGCTGCAGTAGCTTCTGTGCAATAACTTGTTTCCCCTTCTGTCCTAGAGGTGCTGACACCATCACTGTGGGGTTCGGAGATGGCCAACATCAGGTCTGTCTTGGTGCCAGCTGGCATTGGCTCTAGCAGATGTGGAGGAAGCTTCTGGCATCTTCTTACAGAAGACACCCCTGCAGACAGTTTCTCCTCTCCTCAAAATAACCTTGACACATAAATGCAATACAGACGTGGTCCTTCAAGCAGGTGAATTTACCTTTGGCTGAATTTTGCCTCCATACTTTAATAAGAGGGTTAAATGCATTGCCAGCCCCTTTCACACAGTGGTGGTTCCCTGGTAAAGTATGGTAAGAATATCTAATCGGTATGATTATGAGCCCTGGAGGCTCAACATTCTTCTGTTGAATTAGTAATTGTCAATGCTTTGATGTACATGGTCACACAATTTCCTTGCCAGCCTTTGTTTGTCTGCCCAGTGAAGGTAGTAGACAACACACACTTCACAAGATTTCATCAGATCATTCAGAAGTGAATGGGAACTGCTCTAAACCCTGCCCCAGTGTGATCCACTGCCTCCATGCTGTCTTTGGAAGGGAGATGTTCTTCACAGGGCTCTGAGTACTTCTGTGTCCGTAAGAACAGGACAGAGAGAGCATCAAGTCCTATCTGCATGGGAAGACTCTATTATTTCCAGACTTGTAGGTTTGCTCCCAATTTGTGTCCTTCAGGACAATAAAAATTGTGTTACTCCTTGGTGCAACAAACATAGGCAAATAGTGTGAGAGACTAGCATTGATGGAGACACAGGATATTATACTGATGCACTTCCAATATTGCAATGACATAGATAATTACACAAATTTGTTTATTTGTTTTGTGATACCTGGCTCGAAGATGCTAAAGAAATATGGAGAAAATGTAGCTATTCTCAATTTGTTGATGAAGACTATTGATGCCAGGTAAACCTTACCATTCTGCAATGTGTTTCTGTCCCTTGCTTTTCCCTTTACCAAAGAAAAAATAAAGTTGCACCCACTGTAATATGTGGTCTGCAAGCTACAAAATGAGGCCTGCTCTGCCCGAAGTCCTGTAG
Organism: Acanthisitta chloris; assembly: GCF_000695815.1. Taxonomy (NCBI): domain Eukaryota; kingdom Metazoa; phylum Chordata; class Aves; order Passeriformes; family Acanthisittidae; genus Acanthisitta; species Acanthisitta chloris. Next base: position 27,974 of record NW_008653267.1, read on the forward strand.
CACATTCATTTTATCATATGCTCTTTAGCATTTTGGTCAGCTATGTAACGTGTTAAAAGAATGATTTGCGTAGCTGAGAGCTGTTGTACTCTTTGAATTTTTCCCCCTTTCATAACTTAATGTCTCATGCTAATAATCTTCTGAACTAGCTTTGAAATCCTGCCAAGAATTCGTCTTTTTCATGATTAATAAATCTATTTTGGCAGGCATACAATGTCATGCAGCATTGCATTTTCACTGAATTTATCCAGATTTGATTGAGACAGTGTACAACTTCTCGAGAAAAGTTTTGCTCATTTTGATGCACACTAAGAGACACACACAAATCTGTATCCATGTTTTGAATTACTGAGATTGCTGAGTGATTTCAGCTATTATAACCAGAAGCCCTTCTGAGGTCCACAGAAAGTCCTGAGGGAGTCTACTAAGGAAGGTTGCCTTAAACTGCCGTCTGAGAGTCATGCCATGTTGGCAGATGGTGAAACCTCCAAATGCAGCAGGAACTAAGGATTTGCTGAGTAAGACCTTCTAGGTTCAATGAAGACCTTCTAGGTTCATTGAAAACCTTCTTATTCTGCTTCCTGTCTGGCTATGCTCTAACCACCATGGCAACATAGCTTTGGACATCAGTCAGCATCTATGCAGCTGAACAGTACGAATTATGAAGAATTAATGAAGTTCAGTGTCATTAATTTTCATCTTGACTGCACTACAGAAACTACAGGGAGGAGGATGCAGAGGCGAGTTGTTGAAGCAGCTTATAGCTCTGCCCTGGCTCTTACTGGCATTACCAAGGTCCAGAAGGTTGTGTTCCCAAAAGCGTACAGCAATCCTTCTTTTCTGAGCAGACACTTCAGTAAGTAGTGCTCACCTCTTCCTTCAGGCTGCAAATCAGAGTTTGTGGTACCCAAGTCTTTGCAACTCAGTAGACAAAGTTATCTGAGACAGATTTCAGCCTGGATTGCGATGGTTTGTTTCTGTCCCTGGCTTGACTACTCTAGATTTTAGGCGGGCTTCAGAAAGTGTGGGAACTGGCTATACTAAAACTCCCAACCTGATATCAGAGAGTGTTAAAGGAGTGATGGGAACCACTAGTGTTTTTATGGATAAACCTGTACAAACTGGTTTTGAGAGGAGTTTCTTTTGGTAGCTAATAGCCAATTGACATTTAATATTCAGAGGTTTCAACTTTATCTTGTAATAATTCACTTACTCCTGTAATTTTCTTTTTATAACCTGCTTGGAGATTATTTATCAAATATTTCTGTTTCTCCTTCAAATGAATTTTATTTCACCTCTCAGGAGATGCATGTTAATGAAAAGAAAATCAACCAGACATATGAAGTCTGGTGTTTTCAAACAACGTGTGATAATATTTTGTGTGATGAAAGTTTGTAAACATCCAACAATACAAGAGGTACAAGTAGCTTGAATCACAGTCTGTCTCCTCATTCAGGAAACTGTGAACACATTCCTCAAAATCATGTAGCAACTCTAAATCCTGCAGAGTATTTGATAACCAGTTCACTGAGTGAGTTGATCCTGTTCTTGAGAGAAAAACTTTCTAAAAAGTATTCTTTTTGGAATCTGCATTCACAAGAAGACATTTCAGATTGCACTTGACAATAAATGATGGAAAATTTGCTGTGCTTACTAATTCACAAGAATACCATTCAGTTTTAGTCATTCTTCTCTGCTGACTTTAAAGAACACCTAAGTGTATTCATTGACCACTGCTCTTCACTAAATAATGATTATGGTCTGTTCTTTTTCCATTCTGTATAAATTTCATTTTTCTAATGCAGTTAAGTGGAATGCATAGTTTTGGACCCTATTTGTTGTGACCGCTTTGTCGATGGTACTCCGATAGTGAAGAGGTGAGCTGTTTTGATATTAAACAAACGTACTCTCAGGGTGTGAAAGGCTTCCTTCCCTGTATTGTGCATTTTTGGCATGACAAGTTGGAATTGTCATGCAGTGCTCCTCTGTGTGCTTTACAGTTACCACTGAGCACCACTTGCCTGCTCTGCTTGTGTCCTAGTGAGGTGCACCTTGCGTGCCTGGGTTTACAAAACAGCTAAAACTTCCATGATTACTGTGATTTCAGTGAAATCCAAATTCAGGAAGTTTAACAAATTTTTTTGTATGAACACTGCACACACTGGATATTTCTGTGAGCTGCAGCTATAACCAGCTTTAAAACAGACAACAATTTGGGGATAATTTCTCCTGCGTTAACTCAAACTTGGTAAAAACAAGAAGGAAAAGATACATTTTGGTTTGTGAAGTCTGAATCAGTGCGTGGTGCAGTTTTGCCTATAGGTAGTAATTTTTTAAATTATATGACACAAAAATTGCATTTTTTTTTACTAGTAGAAGGAATACTTCCCTCAGGAGGCTGAGCAAGTGAGAGGAAAGCAGAACCCTAATTCTATTTACCAGTGGACATGCTTACTTATTTGAAGCTGCAAAGTAGTATGGCTTGAAAATTTCTGCATTTTCTTGCTTTTATTGAAAGGGAAGAAAGACAGTGGGAGGTGAAGCTCTTAATATCTTTCTTTCCAGAAATGTTTTCTCAGGACTGTCAGTCACTGTCAGCTTTTCCCACACAGCTGGTGAGGGACAACTGAAAACTGTCTGAAGGATAAGGTGGATTATGAGCTATATGGGTATCTAGGACATACCTGTGTGTACCTCATGCCAATACCTGAACACCACATGACATTTTGCTATACTTTTCAATTTTATATCCTTCCCATCACAACAGTATCTCAACAATATGGTAAAGGGTCTTGGCTTCACCCTTGTTTTGATTTTTTTAGTTTTTTTTGTATCTTGTGTGCAGGTAGGTATTTCTTGTATATCACACCACGGAGTAAAATCTGAGCACTTGGTCTTATGCCTAAGAACTAAGGACTTTATCTCAGTGAAACCAGAAAGTACTTCAAGAACATTGTGAGAAGGCCTGCTTCAGTCATATTTTTAACAGAAGTTTTCTGTGTCCTAACATTTGACACATTACAAACTACTATCCCTCCTTTGTCTTAGCAGAGAGAGTGTCTAAATCAGATAGCTGAAGATCTACTGAATAAAACCAAAAGCATGTGGGTTCCAGACTTTCTAAAAATCGTATGTTAAATGGTACCAGGCCTCCAAATCAACATTGCTAGTCTAAAAAAGTACAGTATGCAAAAAACAAAAGGTTCATCAGATGACCATAGAGGTATTAGCCATATTCAGCATGAACACTTAAAAAGCAGGGAACTGAAAATGAACTTTTCACAGTGTAGAGTTTTCAGGCTCAGCTGTATTGAGACCAAGCCTAGTGCCTAAGCCCTGGTTTCCTGTGGTGACCTCTCCTGCAGGACCAGGCTTAGTGCAACGAGTGACAGATGAACTATATGCACAGCATCTTCAGCTCCTGCAAAATGACTTAGTTTTGCTTAATTTGGCTGCTCTCTTTTTTCAGCTAATCTAAATCACACCAAGGTTACTGATTTGGTCAGAGCCTTCTTCTTCTCCATGTCATGTAATACAACATCTTAGCCTTTCCCCTTCTTTCAGCTACTAATAAATAACTTGTTTTAGAGGCCGCTCTGCATTCATCCTTCAGCTTTCCTGCCTGCTCACCCCTGATACAAATCAGGGAAACATGACTGGTGGCTTTGCTTCACCTTGTTCAATGATCCCAAGGTGCCTGCAGCTGATGTGACATGGTGTAGAGGGGAGAGAGGGATGACAGCATTTACCATGCTTTTCCTCAGGCTAACACTTAGCTCAACTTTGTAATTTAGAGCATGACAGGATGTATTTTGCTATCAAAGACATAATAGGGAATAAAAGAGTTTGTGGAAAGCAGATATTTTCAGTTCCCCCCCACCAGGTTTACTTAACATGCAAACCAATTGAGAGCATCATCTGATATCAGCTCCAGGGAAATACGTATGTTTAAAAATAGGTCAGGAAGAAACCTGGCATTTCCTTGACTATTTGATTGCTCTGTTTACCACTTGGGGCCAGAATATCATCTGGAAAAGAGAAATAAAAAATTGTCAATGGGACTGGCAGACCTTATTCTGCTAAATCAATTTGCTGCTTTTATTTAATTTTTCCCCCCAGGAACAAATCACTCTTAGACTTTGCAGCCACAGTGCTATAAGCATCTGATTAACAGGACACTAAGTTGGGTGGGTGTGTTGGTCTGCATGAGGATAGGAAAGCTCTACAGAGAGACCTGGACTGACATGATCAATCAGGTGAGGACAACTGCATGAAGCTCAATAATGTGAAGTGCTGGGTCCTGTACTTGGGACACACATGCAGCCCTACAGGCTGGGGGAGGAGTGGCATGAGAGTTGTTTGTCAGAAATGGACTTGGGAGTGCTGGTTGATAGCTGGCTCAATATGAGCCAACGGTGTGCTCAGGTGGCCGTGAAGGCCAGCAGCATCTTGGCCCATATCAAGAATAATGTGGCCAGCAGGACTAGGGAAGTGATCATCACCCTGTATCATCACCTGTATTGGTGAGGCCACACCTTGAGTGTTTTCAGTTTTGGGTTCCTCACTTAAAAAAGGGCGTTGAGGCACACGAGAGAGTCCAGCAGAGGGCTCATAAAAGGTTTAGAACATAGGTTTTATGAGGAATTGTTGAGGGAGTTGGGTTTCTTTAGCCTTGAGAAGAGGTGGATCAGGGGTGACATCATCACTCTCTACAACTACCTAAAAGGGGTTTGTAGAGAGCTGGGAGATGGTCTCTTCTGCCATGTCTGCAGTGAGAGGACTAGTTTGAATGGCCATGGGTTGAGACAGGGGATGTTCAGATTAGATATTAGAAATTGTTTTTCAGTGTTAGGGTGGTCAGTCATTGGAATAGATTGCCCAGGGAAGTGGTTGAGTCAGCAACCCTGGAAGTGTTTAAGAGGCACCTGGATCTGGTATGTGCGTACTCTGACTCAGGGTATTAGAAAGCAGCTTTGAAAAATCTCATTGCTATGTGCACATGAACACCACAGGGTGAAACAGATTGTTTTAGTAACAATTTTTGGCATGTAAAAAGCCAGATTTTCCCTCATCCCTTGTAGAAGAAAAGAACATTGCTCAGTAGATGTGTCAAGAATGAATAAATAAACAAACAAAACCAAAAAAACAGGAACCAGATTCTTAATTCCCAGTGGCAATGCAAGGCTTTTGCTCTGGGAATCATCCTTTTCTCCATACAGAGATCCCAAGGGTCCAATTCACTCCTACTCCACTTTTCAGTAGGCATCTCTGACTGTAGCTCGTGGTGACTTATCGTAGTGTGTCCTCACAGAATCTTGCTATAACTGCCTCAGGGAAAATTGACAGCAATTCCTTTCTTGTCATACCATGTCACCATGTCAGTGATATCAGTTCCATTACAGGTCTGGGTTCAGAATACTTTTTCTGCTGTAATGATATAGTTTGTTGATTCACTGCCCAGCCCAAAAAATTATCTCAAACCGAATCTTCCAAAAACTGGTATCTGAAATTCTCTTGCATCTATGCTGGTAGCTATTTTTTAGCTTGTACCTGTTCTATGTGCAAGTTATATATGCCACTTCAAAAACAGAATACTTTTGGAAAGCTAGTGTTTGCAAAGACTGCAGAAAACCACTCTGCTGTGACTGTGTTGTCACTGAGGTCTGCAGCAACGTGACTGCAAACCTTCAGCTGCCCCATGTATGGCATGGCATGTGTCAGGGCTTGGCAGAGGCTTGCCCTGTCTGAGATATCAATCTGGTGATGCTTTTCCTCAGAGATCTATCAAATCATGAAAGTAATGCATCAGGCAGGGACATCTGTTTGCAGACTCAAAATGAGAGTTGGGAGGAAACAACAAGCAGAGATGCAGGTTCATCAGGCTAATTAGGGGTCAGGGTATGGAAGGGCACCCAATTCATGCATGGGTTGAGGGACAAATTCATGGAAAAGAAGGCCCATGAAGACTGATTAATGCACAGTGACTTTCAGGTTCAGGAGGTCTGTGAACTGAAATGGGTGAGAGGCTATGAGGAAGGCACTAGAGGGGAGAGTCAGATACGTCTCTCTTCAATAGCTTGTGCTTATGACCACTGCTACAGGCAGGACGGATCTTTGGTGCAGTCCTAAATAGCTGTTCTCATTTATATTTATGCAAAAGTACACAACCTATTTTGAAATAACACACCATTAAAAGAGTGATGGATTTCTGTCTGGATGAGAAAAGGATAAGTAGTGAGTAACAACAAGTTTGTTTTTTATTTTTTTAAAGTTGGACGTATCTAAAATTCTTAGAAGCTCAAGCCCTGATGTGCTGTCACTTAAAAATAAACATAACCATCTCATTAACGTATGCTAGCCACAACTGTACTTATGTCAAAAGTCTAAGCAGTCTATAATGTGTTTAAACATACATCTAGTACTTGCAGTTTTCAGAACCTATTTTTGAAGTATATTATGAGGGGTATTCTTTTGAAAAAGATTCTATGTTCAGGTGTCTAGAGATCAATGATTTTAAGAAGAAATGCTGAGTGTTGTGATACTTCATAATAAGTGGCCAGTGTAGAAATGTTATCATTTGGTAGTTTACTATACAAAATATTCTTGTCTGTGGCAAAACTGAATTAAATGGATATGTCTTCTGAGTTCCAAAATAAGTAATTTTCTTTCCTTTTTTTTTTTTTTTTTCATTCTCAGTTTTGCCTGAGGATAAAGAAATGCTGATAGAGTAAATGTGAGACCATAATATAATTTTTCTGGCCTGGGTTGAAGATTGTTGAGGAATACATTTCATGCAGGTAGCTCAGGGTGCAGCTGCAGTATAAGCTGCTGGTTGAGCTCTGGGAAGCTCCTGAGTCAAGAGGTTGTGAGCTGCTGTCCCTTTGCAGAACAAAGGGCATGGGGACCTGTGGCATGGCCAGGTGACCAGACACACGGAGACACAGGAGGATCTGATGACCCCCAGACTTCCCGCCCCCGCCCCATGCTCAGACTGTAAGGGTATAAAAGCTCAGGGCTTCCTTTGTTTGGGTCCCTCCTCGGAGGCACCAGCCTGAGCTGTTATTCTGTTATTTTTGTATTCAGCTAGGGCAACATTATTACATTATTTTAAGGATCTTGGTTGTCTGAGACTCTTCTATGGAAAACCTACAGTTAAGCCGGTAATGAAACCTGGTCTGACTGTGAGCATGGGGTGTGTAGTTCTGAAGGGGCTTTGGTCCAAGCTCAGATGTCCAGAGTGGATGGTCAGACAGGGAAGTTTCCTTAACAGCCTTTAGATATCTTTTAACACCTAAGCTTTCCTTGCAGATGCTAAGGTCTTGCTCAGTTGAAAAAAATGGCACCAGTTCAGGACTTCTGTCCTTCCCCATTACAGTCAAGTGGTGAACCAAAGAAACTTGAGAGTTTACAGATATTATATCAACTAATAATGTGGAGGATTTTTTTAAAATTTGAAATGCATCTACACCCAAGAGCTATACATAAGGAAGTGACCCCTTTTTTTTACATGATCTGCACAAGTGAGTTCCACCATATACAGGGGTAGGTGTGACAAATTAATTCTGTGAGGAAAATACATATTTTCTAGTAGTTGCATCTTTTCATAGTGCTACGGGTTTGTGTATAATGGGGAGCATGTAGCCCCATTTACTGTGATAATTAGAATATGACAAGAGAAAGATACTCAGATGTCATAAAACGTGATTGCACATTGGGGATGTTTTCCTTTAAGGCCATTACTCTGTGTGCTCTCAAGTGACAGACTGGCTTCTGTGTACTTGAGAGCAAACCCTCTCCACAGGTGGGCACATGGTGGTTTACCTCCATAGTCTGAAGGCCAATGAGGCAGAGCCTTTTAGTTATTTCTCTTCAGTCTGCAGTTCTGATCTGCAGAAATGGCAAGTGAAACAAGCCTATTTTGACATCTAAAATTTTTTTGAAGAACTTGGCCATGATCTATTAGAAAAATGAATGTACTGAAATCCCACAACAAAAAGGTCCTTTTTGATTTATAAGGAGAATATCCTTAAATAGCAATTGCTAAGTGAGTTGGAAGCACCTGCAACTGACCATGCATCTGTGAGAATATGATCTGGGTTAAAGGTGCTCTCATTTACAGTACTGAAGTTGAGGACTGCTTTGTATATGGGTGATACCTCAGAGAGAAAAACATGATTCATAAATATACATGCATATTCCCAAGGCAAAATTAAATGAATATTCTGAAATTGAACACCATAAACATTTTAGTGAGGCTCCAATGAGGTAATTATCTTCGTTGTTACAAAAGTCTTGTCTCATTTTCATGATTTACTAGAGTAGGTTCGTTTGAGTACACAGGATTTTACATCAGTGTAAACGAAATTAAGCTCCCTAGATCTAATATCTTGAATCTCTGAAAGTTTTCAACCCTTTTTCAAACACAGATTCATTTAAATAACTGATCATAAAATCATAGAAAGATTTGGGTTGGAAGAGACCTTAAAGATCATCTAGTTCCAACCCCCTTGCCATGGGCAGAGACAACTTACACTAGATTTGTTTCCTCAAAGCCCCATCCAACATGGCCTTGAACACTTCCAGGGGTGAGGCATCCACATCTCTAGGCAACCTGTACTGGTTCTTCACTATCCTCACTGTAAAGAATTTCTTCCTAACATTTACCATAAACCTGCACTCTTTCGGTTTAAAGCCATTCTTCCTTGTCCTGTTTCTACCTGTCCTTGTAAGAAAACCCTCTTCAGCTCTCTTGTAGCTCCCATTTAGGTACTAGAAGGGACTCTAAGGTCTCCTCAGAGCCTTCATCATGCTGAATAACCTGTCGATGAAGGCAGCCTGTCTTCATAGGAGAGTTGCTCCAGGTCTTGGATCATCTTTCTCTTTGTCCATGCAGGCAGACCATTATCAAGTTGCTGCTTTTGCTGATGTCTGTTTTCTCCTTATCTTCTGGTTGCCCTTCTCCCTAGAGTTACAATAAATGCTACTTAAAAACAACCAAAACATCAGTGTGCTATCAGTACTCTTCTCATACTAAAGACAAAACACAACACTGTACGTGGTACTAGGAATAATATTCAGAAAATTAACTCAGCTGATGATGTATCTTTGTGAAAGTTCAGAACTTTCTGCCTAAGCCTTTAGCAAATCCAACTACTCATTCTAAGCAAGTACATACAAGCAAACAACATATTAAATCACACAGTATCATAACTCTTTGCAACTCATTCTACTTAGAACTTATTTAAGCCAAACAACTAATATATCTCAACATTTCTTATTTTGGGGACTCCATAGTTGGAGACAGCATTCTAGGTGGGGTCTCATGAGAGCAGAGGGGCAGAATCACCTACACTGACTGGATGGCCATGTTGCTTTTGATGCAGCCCAGGATATGGTTGGCTTTCTGGGCGGCAGGTGCACATTGCTGGTTCTTGCCCAGCCTCTCATCCAGCAGCACCCCCAAGACCTTCTCCTCAGTGCTGCTCTCAATCCATTCTTCTCCCACTTGTGTTTGTGTTTGTGAATACCCTGACCCAGATGCCAGAACTTGCAATTGTCTTTGTTGAATTTCATGAGGTTCACACAGTCCCTCCTCTCAAGTCTCTCCAGGTCATTCTAGATGGCATCCAGTGTGTTGACTGCACCACCCGGCTTGGTGTCATTGGCAAATTTGTCAAGACTGTGCTCAATCTCAGTGTCCGTGTTACCAACAAAGATGTTAAACAGTGCTGGTTTCAATACTGACCACTAAGGAATGCCATTCATCACTGCTCTCCACTTGGACATAGAGCCATCGACTGCAAGTCTGTAAGTGCTACCATTCAGCTAATTCCTTATCCACTGAGTGGTCCATCCATCAAATCTATGTCTTTCTAAATAAAAAGCAAGAATGTCTTATGGGACAGTGTCAAATGCTTTGCACAAGTATGGGTATATAATGTCAGTTGCTCTTCTCCTATCCACCAACCCTCCATCATAGAAGGTCACTAAATTTGTCATGAATGGTTTGCCCTGAGTGAAGCCGTGTGTAAGAGACCTTTAAGAAATGTTTGTTTCGACACTGCTTGGCTTGGGCATCTTATTTTATGGCAAAAGCCTGGTTGCCTCAAAGCTTGCTGAGCTTGCAGAAAGAGAATGAAAAATAGAATATATCTAGTTATAACTGAACAGGAGAACAGGAGATACTTCCTGAAGAACAGGAAATTCTGCCCATAGCTGGACTGCAAGCACGGGAAATAATGAGCCATCACTGTAGGTGCAAACTTGATGGAATAGAGGCTTAGCCACTTCATCTGCCAGTTTCCTCAGGATCTGTGGATGCATGTCATCAAGTTCCATGGACTTAGGCACCTTCAGCTTCCTTAGATGATCTCAAACCTGATCTCATACAGTGGGCAGTTCTTCATTCTCCCACTCTCTGCCTTAGTCTTCTACTACTCAGGTGGTGTGGCTGGAGTACTTACTGGTACAGATCAAGACAAAAATTTCTTGAATACCTCAATCTTCTTCATATTCCAGGTAACCAAGCCTCTCATTTCCTTCTGGAGAGGGTCCACATTTTTCCCTAGTCTTCCTTTCATCACCAGCATACCTACAGTAATTTTCCTTGTTGTCCTTGTTGCCCCTGTCCAAGTTTAATTCTGTTAGGGCTTTAGCCTTCCTAGCCTGTATTCCCCCCACGCTACCTGTTGCTGTTTTTACCCTCTGTAGTCTCATTTTTTTTTTTGTTTGAGTTTTTCTAGGAGCTCCTTGTTCATACACACAGGCCTACTGTAATTTTTGCCTGACTTACTTTTTGTAGGGATGCATCACCCTTCAGCTTCAAGGAGACAATCCTTGAATATCAACCAGATAAGTGAATCCCTGAAGAGGCAAAGGTCTCTCTCCTGAAGTCCAGGGTAACGAACTTGCTTATTGCCCTCCTCATTGCCTCAAGGATCTTGAGCTCCACCATTTCATGGTCACTGAAGCCCAGGCTGCCCTGGAGCTTCACATTCCCCATCAGACCCTCTTTGGTGGTGAGAACAAGGTCCAGTATAGCACCTCTCCTTATTGGCTTTTCTCACTGGGAGAAGGGATCAGTGCATGCTAGTAACCTCCTGGATTGCCTGTGCCCTGTGGTATTTTCTCTCCAACAGATGTTGGGGTGTTCAAAGTTCCCCTTGAGGACTAGGGCTTGTCAATGTGAGGATGCCCCTATCCGTCTGTGGAGGGTGAAATCCACTTGGTATTCCTGGTCAGGCAGCCTGCAGCAGACTCCCACTGAAATGTCACCAGTCCCTGCCCTGCTTTTAATGCTGACCCATCTGCTCTCAGTCAGCCCCTCATCCATCTGCAGGCAGAGCTGTTCATTGATTGACATGAAGGCAGACACTGCCTCCTCATCTCCCCTGAGTGTCCTTCCTAAATAGCCTTCATCCTTCCATTCTAATACTCCAGTCATAGGATCCATCCCAACACATCTCTGTGATGTTGATAAGATCATAGCCCTGCAGGCATGTGCAAGTCTCTTACTGCTTTTGTTTATTCCCCATGCTGCATGCATTTGCATAGAGGCATTTAAATTTCGTTCCCTGTGAAGCTGTCTTACTGGCTGGAGTGGCTGGAATTCCTTTGTGATGCTCTTCAGGTGCTCTCGTGCTGGTCTGTTATCCCTCTGCAGGCTATGGGCATCTCTTGCTGGCCCTGGCATCAAACTGGTAGAAATTGAACGGATTGAAGTTCTCCTCCTCCATAAACTTTAATTTAAAACCACACCACTCCTCTCTACACCACTGCTTTACTCTCTGTCTTAAATTCATATTGTGTGTTTACATGAAGACAATGAAAAATATTTTTTATTTTTAGGACAAGATGAAAATTTAAAGGAAATTTAAGTCTTCAGCAATAATGGGGTCATTATTAAAATAAAAATCAACAAAAAAACAACAACAAAAAGGACAAGATGTGAAATGTTGTATAAAGGAGATTATGGCAGAAACATTGCACTTGCCATCAGAAAACTGATCCCTTCCCATATTTTATTTTTATTTAGCTGCTACATAAAGCACAAAATTAAATAAATACTTGAATTTTATGAGAACTTTAGTGCCAGTTTCTTAACTGTAGATATCAGAGCTCATTGAAAGGATTTGGTGAAGTCTGGGGCTGCTCCAGTGCTACCACTCCACCTCCAGGTAGGTATGTGGCCAGGCACTGCAAGCTGCATACTCAGTACTTCGCTTCTGCCCCTTCTGCTATTTTGTTGCAGCCCAATCAGTGCTGCTCCAAGGGGGAAGAAAACATGGTCAGCTGTAATTTTCAGGACATTGCTGATAGTAAAAATACACCCTTTAAAGAATCACTTCAAAAAGTTGGATGTCAGCAGATGACAAGAAGGGTCTGTACATTCACAGCACAGCTATCCTCTGTTTTTCATTTTTCTAAAACACTTAAGTTCTCACCAACTCTGGTTTGCATGTACATTCTGACTTCTGCAGCTTGTCCAGCTGGAGTGGTGAAACTTTGGTGATTCAATGTAGTCCAAGGTCCTTCAGTTCCTCGGGGACTGTGGAGACCGCGAGGAACACTCTCACTGACTTCTAGGGAGATGCCTCGTTCCTGCACGTGCATTTGCAACACCCCTAAGAGATTCTAATTGTAAAAAGCAGCGCACAGCAACGCCTAGTCAGCATGGCCCGTCCTTGTCTGTCCCTGGAAGTGTTACGTGTACTTGAGTGCCACCTACTGGCTCTTTCCTTACATAATACGTACTTACAAGTCATGCTTTTATTGCAAGACATTTCGTATTAGCTCCTTCACGGTAGGTTTTGCTGCTGGCTTCGCGTGTGTGTGTGTGTGTGTGTGTGTGTGTGTGTGTGTGTGTGTGTTACTTTATTCAGGGCTGTAGGGTAAATTGCATCCTAAGGAGGACCCTTGCATCTCCCACTGCATCTAGGATCCAGACCCTCAGATACCTGTACCCATCACCTAAATCGACGAAGCCTTCATGCTGGTACTCAAACACTATACACCTCTCAGCGTCCTAGTTCTTCACTTTTAGTGATTCTTCCAACTTCTTCTCCTTTCTGCTGCCTTTGAAGATATCTTGGGGCAGAAGCACGAATGCCAACGATGAGGAATCAGAGAATATCTCAAACTGGAAGGGACCCATAAGGGTCACTGAGTACATCTGCCTGCTCCTTGCAGGACTACCTAAAACTAGACCTTATAAATAAGAGCATGATCCATGGGTTCTTTGAACTCTTGACAGACTTGGGGCTGTGATCACTTCCCTGGGGAACCTGTTCCAGTGATGACTACGTTCTGAGTGAAGAGCCTTTTTCTAATGACCAATGTGAACTTCCCCTGACACAGCTTCATTCCCTTTCTTATGTCCTGTCACTGGTTCCCAGAGATATGAGATCAGCACCTCCCTCTCCACTGCTCTCCTTCAATGAGGTTCACCCCTCAGCCTTCTCTTCTCCAAGCTGCGTAAGCCAGGTGACTTTAGGTGCTCCTTATAAGTCTTGACCTTGAGGCCTTTCACCAGCTTGGTCATCCTCCTCTGGACATGCTTTAGAGCCTGATGTTCTTACACTTAGGACCTCAAAACTACAGACAGGACTCAAGGTGAGGTGACCCCTGTGTGGTTTACAGTGGGGCAATCACCTCCCTTGAATGGCCAGTGATTCTGTGCTTGATGTACTCCAGGGCACAGGGCCCTTTTGGCTGCAAGGCACACCGCTGATTCATGTTCAACTTGCCACCAACCCAAACTATCAAATCTCTTTCTGTAGGACTGCTCCCCTGCCTCTTATCCCCTAGTTTGTACATATACCTAGGATTTCTCCAGCTCAGATGCAGAATACAGCACTTATGTTAAATTTCATATGGCTTGTGATTGCCCAGCATTCTAGTCTATCCAGGTTGCTCCATAGGACCTCTACCTTCAAGGGAGCCCATAGCTCCTCGTAGTTTAGTATGGTAAGCAAAGTTACTGAATGAATTTGCATGCAATTCGTGTGTCCAGATCATTTAGAAAAACATTAAAGAGCACTGGCCCTAAAGCTGAAGCCTGGAAACCACAGTGAAGACTGGATGCCAGTCTGATGTAACCCCATTTGCTATAACCTTTTGAACATGAATCAGCCAATTGCTCACCCAAAGTATTATGGATTTGTCTAGCCGTATTCTGGCCAATTTATTCATGAGGCTACTGTGAGAGACAGCTTCAAAAGCTTTGCTAAAATTAATCTCCCTCACATTGCTTGGCTTCCCTTGGTCAACTAGATGGGTGACCTTGTCATAAAAGGAAATTAACTTAGTTAAGCAACACTTTTCCCTCGTTAACTCATGCTGGCAGTGACTAATGGCTCTCAAATGTTTTTCAGGAACTCCCAGATTAACCTTCTCAATAATTTCACCAGGCACTGAAGTGAGACTAACAGGCCTAGAATTACCAGTACCTTCCTACTTTCCCTTCTTGAAAATTGGGACATTTGCTAGCTTCCAGTCAACTAGGACCTCTCTAAACTCCCAAGACACTGAAAATAAGGAGAAAGATGTGATGACATCAGCTATCTCTTTCAGTACCCTGGGATGAACTCCATTTGATTCATAGATTTATGAGCATCCAGGTGAGGCAGCAAGTCTTGAACAAGTCTGGGGTTGACTGGGAATATATCTTTCCTCCAGTCATGGTATTCCAACACAGGGCCCTGGGAGTACCAGTGCCCACCATGTATGTTGAAGGCAGAGGTGAAAAATGCTTTAAACATCTGTGATTTGCCTATATCCCTATTTATGAGCTGACTAACCTTGTCAAGCAATGGACCAATATTATCTCTGATTCTCCTTTAGCTGTTCACATACTTAAAAAGCCCTTTTTGTTGCCCATCACAGTGCTGGCCAGCTTGAAAGCCGTCGCAGTTGAGACGGACACGCAACGTAAAAAAATCCACAGGAATGATGGTGAAAGGCAAAAGCTTCTTTTCTTTATTGCAAGTTAGCTGGATTTATACCTTTTTACATAAAGCGTGTCTTTTGTCCATTGGATATAACATGTTACAAGCAACCTGTCATTGGCTACAAATGACCTAAGCACACATTTCTTTTATCCTCTTGTAAGACAAAAAGGCTTTCTCTTCTTTTGGCTCTTGTTCATCTTTTCTTCTGGTAAGCATGCCTCCTTCGTGCCTCCCTCTAGCTGCTGCAGCCATTCAAGGGTACACGATGATAGGCCCAAGGTTGAAGTCGGCAAGGCCTTCAGACCAGCTGTCAGCTCCCACAGCTCCTACAGATCCCACAGAATGCCAGTTGAGCTTTGACTTCATGCATTTCCTTCCTACATCAGGAAACAGCATCACTGTAGTCCTGTGTTGCTTGTCCTTGCTTTCAATGTCTGTACACCTTTATTTTCTGTTTAAGTTCTGGAAGATCCCTGCTTAGTCAAGTTGGTGTTCTGCCCTGCTAGCTTGACTTCTGACACTTTGGAATTGCCTGCTCCTGCACTCATGATATTGCACAAAAAGCAACCACCATTCTTGGACCCCAATAACTTCAAAATCAGATTCCCAGGGGTCCTAAGTAGCTCCTTCTGTCTTTCTAAGTAGCTCTGAAGTCTATTCTCCCCGTACCCTCTTTATTTTCTTTCCCCTTCACCCTTGTCCAGGAGGTCTCAACTGTGTCATCTTCAGCTGCAAGCACCATACATTAGCTTTGAATACTTTTACAAACAGAATGATAGGTTTTAAAAGATGTGGAAAAGTTTTCTCCTGTCATGTTTCATTATTGTGATAGTTCAAGAGTGATGAAGGTAATAAAATAATATTTCTCTACTTCTGCAGAAGTGAGGAGTATTAAGTCAATTAAGATAATTTCACAGAAATGCATGTGTCTGTGTGGAAAGATGAAATTTAGGAGCAAGTGTTGCAGCACATAATAAAAATAAGTGTGTGCTAATAAAACTATAAAATTCTTGCCCAGAATTTGGCCAAGTTGTCTTGGCCAGGACTGTGCAACATGGCATCTTAAGCGCAGAAATAGTGAAACCTCCAAGGCATTAAGAATCTTTAGGAGGAAAAGAAAAGGAAGGTCATTTCATGCTCAGCTGCCTTGCCTCCTCTTGGGGATGGTTGGAAGGCTGACCCAGGGCTTGCAGTACCAGAAAAATCACTCATTTTAAAATTCAATTTTGGCATCTTATCACAGTGGTGCTGGAGTCACCTGTGCTCAGGAATATGAATCTGTGTTATTCCCAAGGATCTTCTGTTGATAACTGATGACAAAGTGCTGCCACATTCAGACACAAGGGCAAGGGTATTTTAAAAATCTTTTGCAAAATTGCCGTTGTCTTTCAACAGTTACCAAAACTTACGTGAAGAAAAGCTCACATCCACATCATAATGGTGTAGTTTTCTATAATATTTTCCATAGCTGATGATCTGACTTTTGTCCAAACCATAGTAACTCTGAGACAAACTTTAGTGTCTATTATATTTAATGGTATTTTTTCAAAGGGTCTTTGATGTTTCAAATAGTTCTTTCAAGGTTACTTAACTGTATAGCTTTGATTTTAATGTGAATGTGATTTTATGGTTTCAAACATGTATTTCAAGCCTCAGTTTGTATGGCCAGGATTGGAGCATGCTAGTAGTTTTTCAATCATGGAAGTAAATCTAGAGTCATTCCACTGGGTGCAGTCACAACTAAGTAGTAAATGCAATTTTCTGAGCAGTGTGCCCATTTGTCAGCAGAGCAGATGCTGCAAGAAGTCAGCAGTGTGTGAATTTGGGTCCTAATAAAGAAAGCAACTCTATTATTGACTATTCAGTCATCCATTCATTTTGGCTAGGAGAAAGACAAGAATATATTCTAAGTAGAATTATCTAGTTCTAAGCAGTATTATTATTAGAGGAAATATGTATACATATATCTTCATAGGAACTTCCCAAATGCTCCCAGCTACAATTTTTCAGAAGTGCTCTAAGGAGCAGAGCATATAGATCTGTAGAAACTCTACTAAATATTTCCCTTTTTAATATTATTTTTACAGAATTTTAGGGAATATTTAGGATTTTTAAGCTGATTTTGAACTTTTAGTAAGACATTCTGATTACTGATGGAGCAGGATAGATTCAGTGACAAAATCTAGTTCAGATAAATTCCTTTAAAGCATATGCATCATCCTAATTTCTTGTGATTCATAGTAATAGACTAAAATTTTTATTTTTTAAAGTGGCTTCTTTGTTAGACTTCTGATGTGTTTCTCTAAACCCAGTGCTTGTGTCTCCTAGGAGAATCTGACACCAAAGTACAGTGAAAATCGCATCCTGGCGTACCTTTGGCTTAACTTCCAGTTTTTCAGAAAAACTTGAAATACAGTATTTCAAATGTGTCAGAAAAAGCTACAAATGGCTTCATAAACAGTAACTGGGAAAGTGTTGGAATTTCATTTTTTTTTTTTTACTGTGTTATTAGATTTCCTATTCATGGGGCACTCAGAATTCTCTACACAAATAAAGTGTTGTCTACAAGTAGATTTAAGCTGTAACTGTTTTCTCCATGAGTACAGTGCAGCATTATAGAACCATTTAAGCTAGAAAAAACCTCCAAGATCATCGAGTCCAACCATTGACCGATCACCACCTTGTCAACTAGACCAGAGCACCAAGTGCCACATCTAGTCGTTTCTTGAAAACCTCCAGGAATGATGACTCCACCACCTACCTGGACTGCCCATTCTAATGTCTGGCAACCCTTTATGTGAAGAAGTTCTTCACCATGTCCAACCTGAACCTCCCCTGGCACAAGTTGAGGCCATTTCCTCTTATACTGTCACTTGTTATGTGAGAGTACAAACACCCACATCATTGCAACCTCCTGTCAGGTAATTGTAGAGAGTGAGGTCTGCTCTGAACCTCCTTTTCTGAGCCTCCTTTTCTCCAGGCTGACATCCCCCCACCCCCATCCCAGGTCCCTCAGCCACTCCCCACTTGAGCTCCAACCCCTTCCCCAGGTCTGTTGCCCTTCTCTGGACATGCTCCAGCACCTCATTGTGTCTAGGGAGGGGCTCAGAACTGGACACAGGACCCAAGGTGCAGCCTCAGAACAAAGTTACTTGTGTTTCTGTTACATGATGTTCTCTAATCAGTGTTCAAGAACTGAACTGGTTGACTTGGGAGTTAAAATTCAAAAAGGATGCGAGTCAGCTTTTTGAAGTTTTTGGCATGAACTTAATCAATGTGATTAATCATCTGACTGTGCTTTCCCACCCTTTCCAGGGTCTTCCCAGTGCCGGTGTCAATATTCTGCTCCGCTAGCACTGCTGCAGGATGGTGCCTCTAGCAGAGGTTTTGTCTGCCATCCCATCTCAGGCCCTTCCTGGTGCAGCCTTGTGCTGCTTCCAGATGTGATCAGCAAAACCATACACTCAGCTGTGAAAAGGTGTGGGATAATGAGGGTGGAAGGCACAGACTTACCAGTTAATGCTATTCACTCATCTGGCTCGTTTGAATGCAGCACTTTCGGGGAAGATCTAAAAGTACTACATTACAGTGAAAAAGGCATTTTTGCTGGCATGGCTACAGTGCCATGACTTCAGATTGTTTTTGTATCAACTCCCAGAACTGCCTGAATTTATCATGTTTTCCAACAGGGCAGATTATACATTTTGTGTGCCTCTAAACAAAATGGTGTTTTAAAATCCTGTCCTGAAAAGAGTCATCTTTAGCAATGCAGTCTGACAGAAAATAATTTATTGCCCAAAGTTGCGCAGTATGTTTAGAAACCAATGGAAAATGCACCTTGAAACATTGAAAAAACACCCCATTCGGTGCATTTCATTCTTGTAGAAAGGGTGTACAGTTGATACCAGAAGTGTGAGGAAAGAAATTACAGTGGTTCTTTCTTCATGTAGAGGTTGTGGCCCTGTAACTTAAAAGCTGATTACAAGCAAAATTGACACTTGCAGTTTTACTGAGGCACTAATGTTTGTACCAAACACAGTTAAGTCATCATTCTTTGCTGTCATTGTTATTTTCCCTGGATAGATTTATATGTTTGGCAGGTGGCAATCAAATAGTTTATCACTTTAGTGGTATGAGGAAGGGTATTGGACCAATACATTTCATTTCTCCTTCATTATGGGTTTTCAGCAGTGGTAAAGAGATAATTGTATATTTTCATTTTCAGCTGACAAGGAGATACAGATTTAAATAACAGAAGAAAAATGTGGCATATTTGCTAACAACAGAAACTTTTACAGTGTTTAATTTAGGAATGAGGCCTGTTCTCTGAATCTGTATCCACTATCACATATTAATAGCATTCTGTATTGCTCTGATTTATTGCTATTAAATAGAACTAAATGAACTTAAAAGTTTGTGGGTTTTTTCAGGGTTTGTTTGTTTTGGTTTTTTGTTTGGTTTTGTTTGGTTTTGTTTTGTTTTTATTTTTGTGTTTCAAACCTACTATACTGGAAAGAGAACCTTGTGTAAACAAAAACTATGCAGTTAGTTCTTATTCTCTGATTAGTGTTTGAATTGCAAGGGTAAAGGGAAATAGAGCATGCAGCTCCTTGCTGTTATCTCCAGTGGCAAGTCTGTCTTCACAGCCTTGCAGTCTCTTTCTGTCTCCTGACCCTGGCTGCCCTTTCCCACAACTTGTCACAATTTGACTACCTCTTCCGTGCTAATACAATTGTTTGTGGACTGTGCTGTGAATGGGATCACTGCACTAAGCTGACTTAAGAAATTATTTGCTTTGATTAGTGACCCGGTCTACAGGGCAGCCCTATGAACATTTTTGTGGCACACCGAAGGCAGCAAGTAGTGGAACTCATAGAGACAGTTGACTCCTGCAGCCACAAATACAAAATACAAACCAGACTGGATCTGGCTTGTCTACACTAAGAAGTCGTACTGTGATAAAAGCATTTAACTAAATGTGATTGATCACTTACTGGGTAAGGACACCTTGAGAAATGAGTAAAATGGAGTGTGCAATTCAAATATGTCACAGCAAACATTCACACAGAGACCACATTTAGACTGCATATATGACCTTAATTCTTCTATCTGTCTGTCTGTCTGTCTATCTATTTATCTATCTATCTATCTATCTATCTATCTATCTATCTATCTATCTATCTATCATCTATCTATCTATCTATCTATCTATCTATCTATCTATCCATATATATATCCATCTACCTACCATCTTTTTTTACATACCACCTTTGCACCCTTGATTCTCTTGTTTTGTCATTTTCTTAGGGTTAGATTAATAAATGAGCCCTTTATATGTCCCATTCCTTTTCATGTATCTGGTAAAATATTTTCCAATGTGGCTAATAGATGTAAGTGATGTATTATTAACTACAAATTCTGAATAAGGTTTATACAGTTTGATCAACTCTATGGTCCTGATTTGACTGCAATTTTTTGTAAATGATTGCAGAACTGTTAACTTGAATTCCACACTCTTCATTCTTCCCAAGATGTTCTTCTTTCTGTTATTAAAGAAGCACAGAAGTCTACCAACTGAATTCTTAGAACATGATATTTTTTTTTGAATATTGAAGACAATGGCTTATTGGCCATAGTCTGAAAAGACATTCAGAATTTTAATGTTTTCTTGCATTTCTTGTTTTGCATTAGAAGTCTCCCAAGTATACAAAAACACAGGAGCTAGGATGTTATTTTACAAATAATATGGGAATGTAATAAAGGAAGTAATAGTCCAGTAAACAGATTTCATAGGCAAAAGCATAGGGATTCTTATAATTGTATATGTCAACTTAATCTCTTTGGGAATATTTCAAACATAGGCTATGTTTTAACAGAAATAGGAACAAACATCTGGAAGTGTTTTTTCTGTAAACTGTATTTCAAGTCTGTCCAAACAACACCTACAAAGAGTTCATCATTTCAAAAAACCCAAACAAGGGTAAGGTAGCCAACATCACTGGATTAACTTCCAGATAAACATCCTTCAGACATCTGAATGACAGCTCCAAAGAAAAAAAAAATGGCTTTCATAGCTATGTGAGTAAGAAGACCCAGAAATCACTTTGGAGCATCTGAGAAGGGTATTCTGCAGATGCTTACACTTTTTTTTAGCTGGTTCACACTGAAGGAATTTCAAATGAAGAATACTGGGGAAGTTATGATGGAACTGTCTGGTTAAATGCAGACTGAGAATTGCATTTTATGTGGCTTTATTTGTAACATATTCTTTCAAATCTTTTACTTCGAAGCCTGACCTGTCTTGTTAACCACATTTTTTCTTTCTTTCACCATTAATTTTTCTAGTGCTGTAGATAAAAGGTTAATCAGTTCAAAACTAATAAGCTTAGAATGTAATATCTGCATAAAGGCAGAATAAATTAATCTTAATGGAACTGCAAGGAGATGCTAACGTAGACCGGCAGCCATATCAGCATCTGGTTAAAATTGCTAAGATTTTTGAAATCAGTGAGAAGCTGTTCTGTTAAAGCTATGCAATTTGAGTAAGTCTAAGGTAAAAACTGTCATTTGTGACAAAAAAAATAAACCACATAATATCCTCCATATGCGAAAGTGTAGACAACATCGGAGTGTGCCCACTGGCCTATGTGCTCGTGCCCAACATTGTGCAACATCATTGCTCGATAAGGCACTTCAGCATTTAAACATCAGTGTTAGTCATAAGTAAGTATATTGCAGAAGAGGTTTTGTTATTTTCAGTAATAATAATAAAGAAGATGAACAACTTCTTCCGTTCTTTTGATCCTAGTATGCCAACCCTAAAGAGTAAACTAAACATTCATGAAAGATTAATCACTTAGGAAATTAGTATCTTCTTATATTTCAGTTAGTGAAACTTCACCAGCACCATCCGTTCAGTGACAGACAGGATGATGTTGTTGCGGTATACTTCATCTTGAACCACTCAACCTTCAGACGCTCTCCAGCTTGCACCTGCAGCAGCCCTGCGAAATAGCCACGATGACTAAAAATGAAAAGTCAACAGAAGGAAATGGTAATTACAAATATAATTATGCAACTGAAGTGCATATTGATGTTTTGCATGTAGCTCCACAGTGTTCAACTTTGTCTTGTTTTTTTATTTGCTAATATAAAATTTCATTAGTCACAGTTTGTCATCTTTTGTTCAAAAATATGTTTTATTGTGTAATTTGGCTAGTTGTAGCATGGCAGTGTGGCTTTCCACTGGTTAGTAAAGTAAAAGAGTGCAACCACAACCCTGTTACTTGTCTTAGATTTATATGTAGTTCATAGGAAAAACTGAAAACCCCAGGTATTTTATGGCTTCTATAAGCTGCAAAAAACCAATGCCTCATTTTCTTATTGCTTGCAATATTTGGTATGACATGTCAAGCATTCTTCACAGTAAGATTAGCAGTATTTCTACACTGATACTACACTGCTCTGGATCTAAGAATTGTTTTTGTATTATGATAATGCTTAATTCTGGTAATGTGCAAGACAACTCTTCGATAGGGGTAATGCTTTCAATTCTCATAGGCAATACTACTCTTTCTAAAATACAGTGGGTTTTTTCTTTTTTTTGGTGTGTGGAACAGGCATGACATTTCTTATATTCAGCATGGAAGAAAATTGCCAAGGACCTTATTCTGTACAGGTTCCTGAATGAATTAGGTCTTGCTAAGTCCCAGGGCTGGTACTACTGAACAGGGCTTTCTATATTTTTAATCCATAGTTGTAACATGCTACTCTTTCTAAAATACAGTGGGTTTTTTCTTTTTTTTGGTGTGTGGAACAGGCATGACATTTCTTATATTCAGCATGGAAGAAAATTGCCAAGGACCTTATTCTGTACAGGTTCCTGAATGAATTAGGTCTTGCTAAGTCCCAGGGCTGGTACTACTGAACAGGGCTTTCTATATTTTTAATCCATAGTTGTAACATGACATGAATACATTCTATTTTCATAGAGAACATCAGAAGGCACTGCTTAGCATTTTGGCAGAACACAACATGTAGTTAGTTAACTGAAAAAGTCCAGCCTATTTTCTTTCCTTTCGTTGCCTGAGCACCTTAATTATTTTTCCCCTCAGTTTTTTTCCTGCTAGACCCTTTACTGATCAATTTGATTTTAAATCAAAGCAGAAAATTCTTAATGGCTTCAACAGAATTTAAATCTGAGTAAGAAACAATCCGAGCATGACCATAGAACATACACATATTTATAAGCATTTATAATGAACAAATTCTCAGAATATCAAGGTTCTAAGTTTGCCATAAACATCTGCCTTCTACTTGCAGATTTGCAGACAGAATTGACTTCGAATTCAATGGCTTTTTTATTCATTCAAATTGCGGAGGATAGCATTCCCACTGTGAGCCAAAACTGCACATTTTTTAGCTGGAGGAGGTTGAGATCTTTAGGTTGTGGAATCACGATCACTCTTTGACACATTTTTTTTGCATGAAAATTTATTCTGTACATACTTTATAATAAAATCTAACTGTCTTAATGACAGTTGTGGGTACATTTGGGGATGAGAACAATTCAAGACTCCATTTTGATTTCAGAACATGTGAAAAGCTGAAGTTCCATTACAGATAACTATGAGACACTTTCAGAATGTAGCTTTCAATCCACTTCTGACTTAAAGGGCTCCAAGGGCTGGAGTTACCTAGCACAGAGCTCAGCAACTAATCTAGTTGCAGTTTCTTTACAGGTTTCATTTCATCGCTGCAGACAGTCCTGAGGAATAGTCATGAATAGAGTAGACCAACCCAACAGTTCATTCTAGGGCCATACATTTTTGCTTTTTGATATTTTTACCTCTAATGAACATGTTCTTGGTTTGGCCATTCTTTTTTTTTCATAGCGCATCTTCTACAAAATCTATGATAGTAGGAGATTTATGGTTGGTTAGACTGAGTTAATGAATGTGAATTCATTGTTTCTTATCATCTCATACAGGAAAAGACAATCTAGGGCAAAAATCTTCAGAGTTGGTGTTTAAAAAGAGCAGTTGGAAAGTGCCTATTGTCCTCTAAAAAGAGTAAAGAGAATATATGGTGAGTTGGTCAGTTCTAGTAATCAACCTTAAAAGAGCGTTCTTCTCATGAGATAGAAAAAATACAATTGACTTCAGATCCATCAAGAACAATACATTTGTAACGTGAACGTAAACTGCTCTCTCCTTATTATCATGTGCTCTTCCCATGTTAACAGTACTATGAATGAATGACAATAAGCTAAGTAAATCCCATTCAGAGCCTTAAAAGGTCAGATTGGTATGATTTACCGTAGGCTCAGACTTCTCAGAGTGCGTTGAACATTTAATATTCTGATTCTAATTCTTGCAGTAAAGACTGCAACATAAATGAAAATATGCCCACCATCACACCATTCTGTGATGAAGACAGAGTGCAAGTATGGTGTCTCATTGTTTTATTACAGTAACCAATGAGTCCTGCAAGCTTGCCAGTTCTCTAGTCTTGGATAAGGCAAAGCACTGCATGGTTAGGTTTTTGTCAGGCACAGGTGGGGAAACATTGATATATCAACAGAGATGGTGTAGTATACAGAGACCTGGAAACTTTTATGCATGCTTTCCTGAAGGGAGTAAAAACATTGAGGGACATGTCACTAAATTATCTTCCTCCTCTACCTTCTGTATGTTTTATATCAATAAAAACAGATTTCACCTGAAATTCTTGCACTGAAATTGTGCAATAAAATTATTCACCCCTGAAGGGAAGGTTTGCATAAGAGAAGTCCTGACCTGCAAACTGAGAGACAGCTCTCAAACCTTGCTGTGTGCAAGTACAGCCCAGAAGGAAACTGGAAAGAGGAGGGTGTAATCAGATGATGTATCCGATGCCAGCCATAGTGTTGACATGATCTATGGGAGCTCTGTCTATTGTTTTAGTAGAACACCTGTAATTTTCCCTTACCAATGGAAAACAAATGAGCAATTCATGGATGTGAATTGAATGGGTGCCATTTGCTTCCTGTAGTCACTATCTGTAATTTTCACATTTTTACCAGGCCACAATTAGTTAGGCAAATTCTCTTTACTGGCAAACTGAAGAGAGGGAAAGCTTATTGCCCCTGGGGCAACTTCTGGAAACTCTTTGGATGTGTAAGTCTGCAGGACATAGCATATACATTAAGATTAGTATTTCTTCCAAGATCCTGGTGTCTTTATGACACTGTAGTATAAATATTCTGCCTATGTATGATATGCTTTATAATTCAGGTGGGAAAAATAAGCACTGTATTATTCTGTGCATATGTAACTGAATAAGAATTGTTATTTTACTTTATAAATTCATAGCTGTTGCTGGAGAGGATATATTTTTGGGATTGTGTCATTTTTATTTTTGTTTATTGAAAGAAAATGTTGCAACTGGGAAAAATGGGGAAAATCAAGCATGGTTTTGAATACTGAGTGCTACAGTTGTTCTGTAAATGTAAATTTTATTTAAAATTAATGTGTTTCAAGCTCCCTTCTTTTGTGCCCAAGGTGGGCCAAGGTGTTTTTGCCAAAGTTAGGAAATAGACTAAGAGGAAGGGCTCTGTAGTGTTAAGGTTTCAAATCTTGGATGTTGAAGTCTTCACTAATTTACCCTTGCTGTAGACTTTCTGTGAGATCTTGGTATATTATTTCTGGTGTGTTTCATAGCTGTTACTTCTAGTGATATTTACCCTCACAGAAGTGTTGTAAGATTGAAAGAATAGTATGGAAAGTATGAAAATATATGGAATTGAATATTATACAACTCTTTCTTCTTTTTGTCTAGTACTTCCCATGAATTTGTTGTCTAATACAATCTTGCATTGCTGACATCTCCACATGTTGGACAGTCAGTTTATTATCGACCTATGCTGATGTCTTTCTGGCACTGAAAAAAGTGCAGCATTGTCCAGTTCAGAGGAATATACAGTAATTGCTGGCAAAGCTCTGTTGGCATATCATCCATTTAATTGGCTTGACAAGTAATAAAGTAGAAATTTATTTTATAACATATACTGAAGGTCTGACAGAATTTTTTAAAATATACAGATTGCTTTGCATACCACTGATTTTTCTTAGAGCACCAGAATCCAGGATTGCTTAGCAGCAGCTAGTTTTACATAGTAGTAATGGGAACAGGGAGGGATATTACAAGAGTGAGTCATATTGTATGATGTATTTCCAAGAATCATTATCCCTCCCACAGTGAAAAATGAAGAAAACTCTGTCAGTGAAGAATAAGTTTTTAAAAATGCCAAAACATGAAATCTCAGTAGTACTCTCTGATAGAAGGTGTACCATCAACTTGGGAGAACAAAGTAAGGATAAAACAGCTCTCATAACCTGCTAAATAGGCACCTCATATAGCAAAGAATATGGTGTTATAAATTATTTTTTCTGTCCTTAGTTTCCTCAGCAGCCAACAAGTCAACACTGGAGCTCTCTCCCTAGCTGTCTGATGTTCTGTCTTGTGTTTGTGACTTGCAGGTTAGTCTGAGCCCATATGCAGGATGCTCTGTTTCAGTCTTGTTGGCTCATTTGTGGCTATCGTCTAAAACATAAATAAAACTTCAGGTAAAATGATAGTTTACTCAGATTACACTCTTACTGCCCCTAATCTAGAAAGATGAGAAACTTTCCCTTAAACTACCGTGGAAAAAAAACCCAGAAAGTGATTGGATTTCCTAGAGCAGAAGGGGTTAAGGACTAATTACACTTACAAACTATACTTACATATACATATACAAATATACTATCACTAGGACAAGATGATGTATCCTGGAACATGTAGCGGTTGAGCTTTTCTCTGGATCACATAAACTCAAGTTAGCTGGTTCAAAGGCTAATAAGATGATATTAATCCTATGAATATGAAGATAAGGGGTACTATCAACCCTTTTCTGGAAGAGTGAGTAATTCTAGACAGTATTTTTGTGAGACTTGGTTGATTTCACTGTAGGATTCACTGAATTTTAGATAAATGGAATCACATAGAGATCTGTTTTAAAAATCCAAAGACCAGTATATGAACTGAAAAAGATCCTATATAGTGAGCATTTTCTTCCTGCATCAAAGGCTACATGCTCTTCAGCTTCCTATAGGATGCTGATACAGTCCCTGAGGAATGCACTTTACTGTTTCTCTGTGTTGTAATTTATAGCAGAGCATTTAAATTAAGTACTAAACTGTATTTAGATAATGGCAGTAATTCAGTAAGATAGAGTTTCCCACAACCACCTGCATTGCTGAGTTATGAGCTACCTACTCTCTTCCTTTCCTCTTTTTAAAGTATTTCAGAGTTTATGACCTGAAATAGCTTTCTAATAATAATAACATTAAGCATAGTAAGGTTTATTTTTATCTCTTATTCTCAAATACCCAACCAACTAAAACACTGCTCTTTTAATGATAAGCGCAAACCTGCCAAACACAAGAAGATGGCTATTAATAATTGTCTGAATTGCAAGTCACCGGGGGTAGCTGCAAAGTGGGTACAGTGTGGGGTGACTAAGTAGCTTATGTGAACCTGTGCCTTTATGCTGTCCAGGTCAAATTTCAGGGGTGGCAAAGCTCTTCCATCCCCTCTCCTCATTCATTTCTTTCCTTCTAAACAGCACCAACTACTATCACAGCTATCATAAGTGAAGAACTTTTAGTTCTACCTCAAGCTTCAGCTTTTATACTGGAGGCAGTGCTCATGGCCTAAAATAGAGAGCTAGAAAACTGTAGGACTGGAGAGTCCTTGGCTTCCAGCTTCTTTTAAAAATAAATTCTATTAAAATGCCTTCTGCGTCTGTTCATACCCAAAGACCTGGCAGAGTTATCTTATTCTTTATATGCGCCAGAATGACAAGGACACATGTTTAACATTCTTCATATAAATGCATTTTATCTCTGCATGAAGTTCAGTTTGGAGATACAATTTTAAATTTTTGCAGAAATAAATTTGGAAGCTGTATTTATGCTTGCTGGGTATGTCTATAGTACCCACTACTCTACTAGCTGCATGATTTCGTGTAATCACTGATCATGTGTTCTAGGTTTGTTTTGTGGCAATATCTGTTTCTGTTTGGTTTTATGCTTTTCCTTAATTTCTTTAATAATTCATCTTTATCATTCATGTACTTGATCATTTAGATGCAAAAAGAAAGACATAAGACACGGAAGTTTTTGCATAAATAAACATACAGATGTTTTCACATGCACTCCCTTATAGTGGTCTGCTTTCTGCAAGCAGTCTGAAATCTGCAAATTAGCTTAGCACTTTATCTCATATGTTGGACTCAGTGTAGTGCATTTGTTATCCTTATGCTATTACAATTGTACATACTCCTACAACTGTTCAAGCTTCTGTGTTGCATAGTCTCTTGTCACTTGCACTCTTACATCAATATGATGTCAACTCAAGCTTGATACACTGCTAATGTGTGTTTCAGTATATATGATAAACCTCCAGTTGTCTGCTTGTTGTATGGGCTCATTAGACCCTGCACTGAGATCAATCTTTTACTATTAATGTGCCCATCTGGGAATTTCTGTTTTGTAGAAGAGATCAGCAAAAACATTAGTTGCAATAAAAGATTGTGCTCTATTTTTGCATGTGAAGTATCTCTGTCTTCATTTTTGCAAGCTTTCAATAGCAACATAATGATCTTTGTCAAATCGAGAGCCTGTTACTGTCAGCAGCAGCAGACAGAATAAAGGAGCACTTATTTTCACATTATACTGATGATAGTAAATAATATTTTTCATAAGTTTAAAAATTAACTTTCATAAGTTTAAAAATTAATTTTTCATAAGTTTAAAAATTAAAAATAAAAGATGCTGTGGAAATGGCAAAAAATGTTAATTACAATTCAATGTTTTCTGGAGGGAATTTAAACTCCTTACATGTATCCCAGCTTTTAAATGCCAGTTAAATTCTGGATAATAACACCTTGCCTGTTCCTGCATATAGTGAAACAGGACCCTAGATTCCTTCTTGTTTGCAGCTTTGCATATTTTACTGCTTTTCTTTGATACTAGTTAAAGCCAAGATACTGTGCTGCATAGTTACCTACAGCAGTCCCTAAGTAAATTAATTTGTTTAAAAATTTGCAACAAATCATTAGTGTGCTAGTAATATTGTTAAAAGGAACTATGGAATGGGTGAAGAAAGACTATAAAGAAAAAATCAGAACCATTATAGATGAACAAAGAAAGAAAATACCTGTAGTTTCTTCTGGCCTGAAAAATGCAACTATGGGGGCCATTACATTTTGCCTGTACTGTCTGTACAGAGGAAAAAATTAGACAACATACACATGGAACTTGCATGGTATATAGGAGTGGAATGACTGCTATTATTTCTACTATTTCATGGCAATATCTCTTAGTCTTCTCATTAATTTCCTAATACCATGTATTTCTATAAGTTCCACCAACGTGTCAAAAGTGCTGTACCACATGTACAAGCTCAAAGGCACCTCAAGAGATCCTCGTAGCTCCTGGCTTCTCAGGTATTGCTTCTGAAGAAACATTTCTAGGGAATATCAGTAAGAGTTTCACGAATGACCTGTTAGGTAGTACGTTCATACCGATGTTTGCAGAGAGCATATTAATTAGATATTATGATGTATATAATGCATATGAGAAAAGTATTTTAATTTATTCTCCATATATGCATGATCTCAGTTTCAAAGTGTACCAGGCAAATGAATTTGATACTTTTCTGCTTATTGATAGGCATCAGAAACATCCTTTCTTACTGAACTTATTGAGATTGAAAAACTTAAGCAAGAGCTATAGACCAAAGATGTTTCCAAGGAGAAATGCTACATTCTTCTCTAAATAGGATAGCTCTCTAAAGCCTGCAATGATTTATTACCTCCTGAGTGGTAGAATAGGACTGTGGCACAGCACACAAGTGTGCTGGATCAAGTTTTGTAACTATACTTATAGATTTTGTTGCTGGAACTGAGGATGAGTCTCCTCTTTCTTCTGGAACTGCACTCTTCAACTATGCTGCTGCTAGGTCATGCCATCCAGTCAGTCAAATCAGAAAATGGTTCTTTTCATCTTCTGTAGTCTCAATCAGTCTTTTATCTTTCATGTTTAAGGACATCTCTGAGAACTGTGAGAAGCATTCAAGAAGGATCATTGTTCTTTTCCAAATGGTAGGATATTGCTATTGTGTTTCCTTTTTAAGGTGCTCTCGTCCCACTTATTTCTTCCACGAGAGAGAGTTCTTCATGGCATTACTCTAAGGTTTACTTATCTGAGTGCTGAAGGAAACTGTAACTAATTTTTCTGTCTTTGTCTTATTTCTTGAAAAGTATTTTGGATGTTGGTATAAGGGAGTACAATTCAGTAATTGCCAAGAATTTCTTGAGACACCTGCGTTCCTAATCATTGATCCACACTACCTGGGCCTTTGTTTTCACTCAACAGATGACAATGATATTGAAAAAGAAGGTGGCCGTGCAGCTGAGAATGAAGAAAATGTCAAAGGAAAAGGTCAGTAATGTGGATTATTTTGAGGTCAGACTCAAATGTTGTCTGATTCTCTGTATGAATGAAGAAGGATGAAAGGTCTTTTAATATACTGCCTTATTTCATATTTTATTTTTTTTTAATCCATCAAAAATAAAGGGAGGAAGAGAGCAAAACCAAGAACCAGAAGGGCTCATGCCAGGGGGAGAGCCAGGCATGGTGTTGAGGAGGATGAGGATGATGAAGATGGAACAAGGAGAGCTCGCAGGAACAGAAACCGTAGGCGAGGACGAGCAGCTGGAAATGAGGGCAATGATTCTGATATGGAACCTACAAAAGACCAGAAGAACCAGGCAAATCAGAAATCCAAAGAAGATGATGAACAAGAGGAAGATGAGAAAGAAGGTAAAAATGGGAAAGGTAAAAATGAGAAGAAAGCGGATAAACAGTCTGATAAGAAAGGAAAAAAGAAGGCCAAAAAGAAGAAAAAAGACAAAAAGAAATCAGGATCTG
Source organism: Acanthisitta chloris (assembly GCF_000695815.1). Taxonomy (NCBI): domain Eukaryota; kingdom Metazoa; phylum Chordata; class Aves; order Passeriformes; family Acanthisittidae; genus Acanthisitta; species Acanthisitta chloris. Next base: position 58,938 of record NW_008653267.1, read on the forward strand.
GGTAATTCAGTAATTTTTTATTTTTTATTTTCTTAAATTATAAAGCTGTTGTTATCGTGCATAAAACCTGCATTCATCTGTAGCTGTGAAATACCAAAATTCAGTACTACTTCCTTACTTGTCACAGCCCAAGTAGAGCCAGACAGATATTTCATTCGGGCAGTGAGGGAATTCGGGCACAGTGAAATGGAAACTTGCCACAAAGTCACATCTCATTCAGTGGAACAAAGTCAAAGTTTTGTCATGAGTCCAGGGTGAGACCTCAGGAAATGACCAGCTAGGCCCTTCTGGGTCTGCCATTATCCTGAGGATTAGATCAAATCTGGTCAGGCAGATTGGTAACTCAAGCTAGTATCACCCTTACTGTAGTTAAATACGTTAAGTTTATGGATGTTCTATGCAGAAGGAGAGTGAAAATGACAGGGAAGAGGAGAAAATGACACAGAGAGGTGGTAACAGGTGAGATCTCTCATGCTTTTTCCTTTTCCCGAAACTCCAAGCTCATAATCCTCAAAAAAAAGCCAAGGTCTAGTTTTGTTTCTAGTATAGAACTAAAATCTTGATGCTTCTCACAGGATCACATTCTCATTTCACAGCCAGGTTTGAGCCAGCTTTTTATAAAACATCTGTGCCAAAATTTCAAGAACCCAGATCCAAGGACTGAGATGGAATTTTCCAGTTTGTGTCACACTCACTCTGAAATATCACTGTTCAGCTTTTCAAAGTTTTAGTGCAACCTGGGGTCTTGGGAAGGCCCAACTGACATGGAGCAGTTCAGAAAATTGTTTCTATTTTTCGGGCATCCTAGCATTCCTTTGCTCCTTGTTTCGTCTTGTGCTTCTGAAAGGAAGCAACCTCTGGGAATGATGTTTAATGAAACAAATGGAGTTAGGCATGCTTATCTAAATGAAGAGAAAGACAGAATTCCCCCATTCAGTGCTTGCTACAACTGTTTTCTGTTCTGAGGCATCCCTGGAGAGCACAGCAGGAGTAAAAGGCAAGAAAACCATACAGTGAGATATGCCATTGTATTAGATTGTCTGTGATCCCTTTTCTATATACTTTTACTTTCCTACAAGGACACCTAAAAATTTTATTTGTGCTGTGGTGTATTTGTCTTTTGCACTATGGTGCCCATTATACTCCCCTGTGAAATTTCCTGTATTCATAGAGCAATGGTTTTGAATGTGTAAATCCATGTTCCTTTGCTTATTATTGTCTTCCTTTTCAAACATTTACTTAGGGTTAATTTTAAAAAAAAGACCACTGAAAATATAAAATTGAACAAAGGTGCAATGTTATTAATTGTCTTCCAAAGTTCTTAACATTAAAATGTATAATTTTGGGCTAAATAACTAGAAATTGCTACCTGGAACAAGATTTTGCTCTTGAAGTAGTAAATTTAACACCTGAGATAAAACTGAGGACACTCTGGAAGATAGTTCAAATGCATTTTTAGACTTCAGGAGCTGCTGACAAGTTTGCAGAATAATAAGAATGTTCAAAAATTTTTTGAAAAAAATAGTAATAATGTAAGAACAAAGGATAGCAAGCTGGTGATCAGCTTGGCTGTGATTCAGATAAAGCATTTGTAAAGCTTCAAGAGAGAAAAGAAGTCTAGCAGTATAGAAATACAGCCTGTCTAGCAAGTCTACGAGGACCTATCACAACAAATACTATGTACTGTTTGAACATATATCTTGCTAATGCAGTTTTTTAATTGCCAATGTGTTTCAGCATGAAAAAGCATGAAAAGATTAAAAGTCAGAAGTTGATAAAGAAGACACAAAAATAATTTAAAATCTCCAAACAAAAGGAAAAGTAAAATTAAATGCAATATTATTTCACATGGAGATAATACTGTATTTACTGCTGTCATTATGGACTTTTCTAAACTCTACCAACACTACCCATTTTGGCAAGGTCATAGTACAAGTCAATATAATCTGCTGCTGTCACCCTCTTCCCCCCTCAACTTTTCACTTAAATAACGAAAACTACTTTATGTCCTACTTGTTCTACATAAAGGACATAAAGGAATCATCTGCATTGATTTGTAGGCTTAGTTGCTTATTTTAAAACTTGATTACTCTGATCATGGTTAATTTGCTGCAGTGAGTTTCACAGGGTAATTTCATAGTGAAAGGAGTTCTTTCTGGTTAAGTTTTAAATCTGCTCTTAGATACTATTAGTAGTTCATATGGGTGATTATTAGCTGTTAATGAGGGTGTGAGGAGGGCCTGCTCTACACTGTTCATAATCATCATCCCCAAAATATTCATAATAAATTACCCCTTATAGGCTCACTGTGAAGATCTGTAATGCTTATACATTGAAAAAATTTTCTTCTTTACTGTCTTGTTTAATTTTGTCTGATTGATCTTAGGTAGAAGTCATGTGTAGTAAGTCACATGAGAGAAAAATCTTTAGCAAAGGAATCTTATATTCTGCCTAGCCTGTGCCATTTCTGGTTTTACAGCATGGCTCTATCTAGGAGTAAATCAACTGATTTTCACTAGGTTTACTCAAGAATATAAAATTTATATGAAAGCCTAGAGGTACATAGAAGATTAAGGCAGTACAGACAGTGCATCTTTTTGCTAACTGAATAGTGCTAAATGCCAGGGGATATTTTGGGGATTATCCATAAAAAATAAAATTTTCACAAAAAAAATGGAAAGAAATGTAGTCAAATTTAGTCACTTGTCATGCTGGACTCTTTCATTTATACCAGTCTTATCCCTGTAAACATCCAAGCTCAAAGAAAACTTTTTGATCATAATTTTTTACTGCTATAAACAAAAAGAGTGAGAAAAGTAGAACATATCCATAAAGAGGAGATGAAACTATAACCAAAACACAAATGTATAATAAGGTCGTAAAACCAAACCACAAATGAATGGAATTAGAAAGTTCATTATGTGTGTGACTTAAAGAGGCGCCATTGATTTCAAGACCTCTACTGACTTAGGGAATGATGAATTGTGTGTGTGGAATTGGAGCCAAGAAATATGGGGTTTGATGTGAAATTATTTGCTGACACTTTTTGCTCTGTGTTAGCCTGCAGGTCACAGTGAACCCTTCTGGCCTTCAATTATGTGAATGGAAACATTTTACGAAACACTAAGACTTTCATTGTAGAAGGCAGAATTTTGATTTCCTGACTTGAATAGCACAGTGTTCAACCACTCAAGCTAAAGGAAATGTCTGCTGTTACTTCTGCAGTTTGACTGCATAAACACACTTGAAAATACTGATTTCCAAGTGATATTTAGACATTTGAAATTCTTATGATTTCTCTGGTTCCAAAGGAATGTGAAAAATGGGAGCTGAAATGTGTTCACAAAGATGAACAAAGCAGAAACTGGCAATGGGCACAAGAGCTGATATTACCGCTATTTTCTTTCTGGCATTCTGAGCAGCTTCCTTTTCTTAGTAAGCTAACTGCATTATCTGATGCTCAGTAAGCATCACTGCATTACCAGTCATTGCCCACCACAATATTGTAAAAGAGCATATTGCAGTTTTACATAACCCACCAATCTTCCATTAGAGGAAATATTCAATATTGCACATGTCACTGACAGTGTTGTAAAATGCTAAGCAGCTGATTGTAACAATGCATTTTGAGGTGTCTCAAAACCAGACTCTTTTAATCCTTCTGTTCATAGAGACATGACTTTATTTGCATTATGTCTCAAAATTTTATGCACAAAACTTTTTAATGACCTTCAACCACTTCACTTCAGTTTTCTGAAGTTTTCTTGCTCATCGCGATACTGTGGTAACAATAAATGTGTCTGGTGTTCACTAGCAGTCTTTCTATAGGTTTATGCTTTGTCTGCACCATATTTTATCACGTAACATCTGAAATTGTATGACTGATGGGTTCAAGTTTCTAAAACAACAGTCTTTTCAATAAGGACCACAAAGATGTTCTGAGGTTTGGCACCCCTCTCCTGCAGAAGAGGCTGAGGGAATTGGGATTCTTCAGCCTGGACAAGAGAAGGGTCTGGGGGGATTTCATTGTGGCCTTCCAGTACCTTAAAGGAGGCCTACAATTCAGAGGAAGGGGGACTTTTTTTTGATGGCCAGATAGGGACAGGAAAAGGGTCAATAGTTTTAAACTAATAGAAGGTAGTATTAGATTAGATGTTAGGAAGAAATTCTTTACTCAGAGGGTGGTGTAATACTGGAACATGTTGCCCAGAGACGATGTGGATGCCACATCCCCGGGAGTGTTCAAGGCCAGGTTGGATGGGGCCCGGAGCAACCTGATCTAGTCAATGGCATCCCTGCCCATGGCAGTGGGGGCTTTAAAAAGAAGATCATTGTGGTCCTTTCCAACACAAACCATTCTATGTTTCTATGACTTTATGATAATAAATAGCATTTTAGCCTTTCATAGCGAGATAGTCTCTTTCTTTCCTTTGCTAACTCATGTGTGTCTGAAATTCTCGAACTGATCCCCTGTATCTTTTGTTATAAGGAAACATATTTTATGAAGGCCAAAGTTAGATGATCAATGAGAATTTTGTATTTTTTGGTGTTGCAGTACCTATTTTGCTTTTATTCTGCTTGGTTTGAATCTTGTAAATACTCTTGCTGATAAACCCTTTGGTCAATTATGTCACATAGATCTTTGACAACAACTGTATTACCTGTTTTGGTAGATTTAAAAGTTTATATATTTTTAGTTATTCAGAAGATAGAAACTATACATTAGGTAATGAATTATTGAGCTCTAATATCAGGTTATGAATATCAAACTCTCAGAAAGGTGAATTAAAGTCAAACTGTCTGAAAACTACATGATAAAGTTTGAACAACTTGTTCCCCAAACAAGCCAGAAGATTATTTAAAATAAGAAATGAAAACCAAAAAACAAACCCAAACAATCCTGCAGGACCATTTTAAATATTAGAAAAAAATTAAAAAGGAAAAAAAAAGCACTGAAGAAAACAAAACAATAGCAGATAGAAATGCATCAAACTACTTTTTCTCTAGAGTTTACTTAGTGGTAGTTGTCACTATCATTTTTTGGGACCGGAAGTTCTGTTTGCTGGCATAAGAAGAGGAAATGCTTGTTGCTTGATGACTTTCTATATGCCATTATATGAGGTGTAAGATTGCTCACAGAAAAGGATATCCATGCAGAATATAGGAAAGTGAATATTGCAAAACTACTGCAAACCAGCATATGGATAAGAAGTTCAGATAACAAACACAGTTACAGTGACCTCACATGCCCATTGTGAGTTTGGGCTGGACTCTTAGAAAGCTGATTATGCCTACAGAAGCAATCAGTGGCTGTCAGATGCTTTCCCAAAAAAATGCCCATGCCTCATGGGAGGCTGCAGGTGTAGTGCTGGTTCTGCTGCAGCTGTGTGCATTGTGTGCAGACTTTGTCTTTCATAGTGAAATTAGTAACAAGTCTAAGTGAATTGAGTCCGCCCTTCTCTGTGAGCATGAAGGCACTTAGCAAGTCTTATAGTTAAATAGAATTAATAAAAACTATTGATGTGTTTTTCTGTAAAATCTTCTGTTGTATCTGAGTTTTGGTGATGTGTTTTGCTTTTGTTTGAAGCTCTGATTCTGACCCAGAGGAGGAGCCCATTACAGAAGAGGAATTAGCCAAGCTGAAAGAAGAGGTAGAAGAAAAAAAGAAATTAATTGCCACACTACGAAACAAGCCATGGAAGATGAAAAAGAGGTTGTCTGTCCTGAAGTATGGTTTGATTTCTGTAATGAATATCTATGCTACTGCTTTGGACTTTGCACTGTTTTTCTGTGTTTTCACTTTAGTTCTAGACTACTCACAAAATTGACTTCAAACCAACTGGAATTTCTCTTTCTCTAGCTGTGTTTTCACAGAAAGTAGAGGTAAATGATGTTGCAGATCACTACTTTCTTGTCTTTGTAGAGCTGAAATGAAATATGAAAAGCTAATAACTTTTTCTTTTTGAAATTTTCATTAGTACACCACTCAAAATCATTCCTTTTCTTCGGTAAGGTTAATGCTGATAAATTCTTCCATTGGTAAGATTAATATCTCATTAATATCTCACAGGAAAAGGATGCAATTTCAGGATTGCCTCCAGATTACTGGAGGGAAAAGAGAAGATTTCTCCTCTAGTCTAGGTTTTCAGAAAAATACACATTTTAATTTTTTATAACTTTTAAAAAAGCGAACTGATTGGAAATGGGACTTGCCTTTTCATGCGTTTTTTATGTATGCCACATAGAAAACCGCATTTTGCCCTAGCAAACCTATCACTATATTTTCATGAAAGCTAAAATTTAAGTTTTCATTTACAGCTAAATTTTCACCAATCACAGAAACTGAGTCAACAGAGAGAACTTTATTCTTTAGTCAAAACTGTTATGCTCCTCTGTTTTGAGTGACTAATTCCCTGCAGCACTGCCCAAATACCAACAAACCCCATGGTCACGTTTTGCTAGACACATCAAATAGAGAAAAGATGGTCTGTCCTGCAGAAGGTTTTTGATATGGACAGAAAATGCAGACATATGAAATATGGTGTGGAAGATCTACAAATTTGTCCTTCTAGAGGGTAAGGTTATTTTGGAAAGGGTGCACTTGCAAAGAGGAAATGGAAGCTATGTTGTGAAAGAGGTGGAATGGAAGGGGATAAAAAAGAGCAGAGTACCTAGAATCTGTAAAGTAGAAGCATTGTGAATGTGAAATTTCATAAAACAAAGATGAGCAGATTAGAGTTCATATAGTCTATTGTTTAAGGATACCCAGGTACACAAATTTAATATTTATTGTATTTTTTCTATGAAGAGAGCTTCTATTTTTATAGCCTTGGGCACTTTCAAGGATGGGGCATCAACAGCTTCTCTGGGCAACTTGCTCCAGTGCCTCACCACCTCCACAGTAAAGAGTACTGGACCTGTTTGTCATCAATGCAAGTGAGCTAATCAGGGGATGTAGATCATGCACTAGTGGAGTTCATAGTCCTGAGGGCTATGGGACAGACAAAAAGTAAAGACAGGACCATGAATTTTAGGGAAACAAAATTCCATCTGTTTAAGTAGTTAGTCAATGGACTCTCTGGGAAACTACCCTTAGGGAGAAGGGAGCAGAACAGAATCATTAGTCTGATAGACTGGCATTATTCTTGTACATATGAAAATTGGACACATAATGGTTTTAAGGGTCTTAAACTTATAAATCGATAATGTGACTTTTGAATACTCATATAGTAGCATTTCTTGCTGTTGAAACTCTTGGTCAACACCAAGAGGGGGGGAAAAAAATCAAAAAAATCTTCTTAGAGGTAGACAAAGAACTTGCCCTATTCTTTGTCTTGCAGCTTTCATGATAGAGAGAGACTTAATTGGAGCTTTCTTCTCAGCATTATCAGAAATGTTATTTAGTGTAAGCAAAACCCTGCTTCCATGTTTGTTCTATATTAGCACCATTTTTTTTCCTCCAAGAATGGAAAAAAAGTGCTCTCCAGGAATACTCAAGGATTTGTTACATATTTGAGATAAGACCAAAATCTAATATTCTTTTCATGTTACTTTGAACAGTGAATGTTAGCATCAAGTAGAACTTTTCATTCTAAATACAATTTTTTAAAAAGAAATGTTTTCAGAACAAAGTACTTTTGGGAAAAGATTTAATTTCCACTAAAATCAGTGTTTTTTTAAAAAAAAAGAAATTTCAAATTGTTGAAATGTTTTAAGCATTTTCAAGACTGAAACCTGCCCTCTTTCATCTCCTCCACCCTGTTTTGATGATTCAGAACAAGTTTCTTACAAGGGAACATTTTTTTATTGCTTAAAAAGTAGGAAAGATGATTTCTAGTTTTCTCTGTGAAATGCATTGTAAAATGGTAAATATTTTCCTTTATTCTTCTGTTCTGAAAGTGTAATAAACAATCATTTTAGAACACAGATACAGAACTAGTAGCTCTGCAGAAAATGCCTTCTGACAAAACAAACATGGCTGAGAGATCATCCTGGAAATGGTATTCTTAATAGAGTTGCACTGGTAATTTAGAGCAGCTCTAATTTCTTATTTACATCATTGTGTCTTAAAAGATACATTTCAATGAGCCTGTGCTTATTCTCTGAAGAACCGTGACCTTATAAATATGGTGCTTTGCTGCAGACTGTCCCACTGGTTTGAAGCTGAGCTGAACTGATACTGTCAGACCCTAACCTCACCTTGAGACATCATGGTCATACCTTTACAGGTCTGGAGATACAAAAAAAAGTGATGAAGACAACATGTAGAGCAGCGAAAAGACACCATGCAGGAAACTCTCCCAGGCCCCAGGCAATAGACTTGAAAGGCTGTGGGCTGGGGACATAGTGGTCTGTGATACTGAGAGCATGAGTGTGTCTGGAGCCCAGACTTATTATAATTTCCAAGACAAATACTCTCCTTAATTGAGAGTTTTCATGCTCTTTTTCATTTTCATTCCCCTGGTTTACATGGTTTGTGAATACTGTTGTTTGTATTTTCTATGGGCGAAGCTTGTGCACATTTCTTCTTGCCGTCAATGATAATGACCATCAGTCATTGAGATTTATGGGGTGGGGAGGAATAAATTCTTGAAAAGATTTTTGAATTAGAATAAGGTACAAAAATGTACAAAAATGTAAACCCCATGTAAACCCCATGTAAAACAGCCTCAGCTCTTTCTTGGAAAACCTCCAGGGAAAGCCCTTCCAGCTTACTTTTGAGGGTTGGATTTTTGGGAACTGCAACCCTGTCTGTGCATTTTTCTACTTGGGTTTTGCATGAATATGAAGGAAAGTGGAAGGTTTAAATGCTATGCTATCTCTGGTATACTCATCTCATGCTA